>NC_052392.1:1123266-1423266 GCF_009389715.1 Phoenix dactylifera
ATGATCAGTCTGTCGAGGACTACATCGAGTTCCACAGGAAAGCAATTTCACTCGAAATCTCCATCGTTGATCATACAGTTTTAATGAAGTATGTTGGAGGTCTCCACAAGAGCATCCGGAAAAGGCTGAAACTCTTTAAAGTTGAAGACATCAGCGAAGCCAGCATGAAGGCCATGGAGATTAAGAAGAATCAGCCTAAGGAAGGTAAAAAGGGCGATAAGTTTAAGAAAGGCGGCAAAAAATCAAGCAGAAGAAGAAGCAGGGCAAGAAATAAGCCAACACGACTCAGAAAAATTACAGCGATCATTGTAACCTCCATGGACACACCAAGGAGAATGTTAGAAATTTCACCATAACTAAGAGATATATTGACAAGGTGACTTGTGAAGTAGTTTTTTTGGATATTTGCCAGGTTATCCTTGAGCCTGTACCTTTGGGATCGAGATACAGTCTTCTATTGACGTCTGACAAAGTATCGTCTCATAAAAGATGGAAAGCTCATGATCAATACCTTCAAAATACAAGGTAACATTGACCTTGCAGCTACTGCCCAAGCAAAGCGACCTGTTAATGCCTGCAACAATTTTATGATGACGGTATGAGAACCCGATAGCACCTATGAGAGGCCAAGCTCTCGTCCCTTGGTTCTACTAATCGATCTACCAAGATCGAGATCAAAGAGAAGTTGCCATAGTCATCATCAACAAGAAAGGACGGCAAGCAACCCTACCATGAAATGCAAATTCAGGAGCAAAGCAAGTGGCTCGCTGAGACTCAAGAGCTAAAAAGAGCCAGGCCAGAAACCAAGGTCGGTGGAACCGGTATCGGGCACCGTACCGGTTTCTCGGCGGCACAAGTCGGTATGAGCCTGCGCTGTGCTATGCTGGGCTTGTACCGACAGAGGAGAAGGCGATGCAGTCCGTGGAGAGAGAAAAAGAGAGAGGAGAGGGAGGGAGGGGACGCCGGTGGAGGGTCACAGACTCCGGCGGAAGACCGGCGGAGGCTGACGCCTAGGTGGGAGGCGAGGTCGGCCTCCCGACGGCGTCCGCATCCCTCTTTCAGCCTCCCTCCCTCCTCCGCTCGCCCTCTTTTGCTCTTTTCTTCTCCGTCTTCGGCAACGGTTTTCATTTTTGGAACCATATCAGTGAGCCTCCAATACGGCTCAAAACGGCTGAAACCATCCGGTTCAGAACGATTCCGCCGACCTTGCCAAAAACCATCTCCGAGCAAAGCTAGATGCTTAAACTGCGAGATAGAGAAACAGGTGTTTCTCCACCTTCAGTTCTAATTTAACAGGAGATAAATCTCCTAAACAGGAAGCCTTGTTCCAGGAGGATCCTCAAACTCGATGTGGACCACTTTAACCACTACGAGCAGGGCTAGACAAGGTTCAGGAGCGAGATCCACCAGATCAAAAAGCTAAGTTGCATGCCTAACTTCTGAAGGCTATAACTTGGACGTATGATGCTCAATTAAAATGATGTTTTTTTGAAATTGGATAGTTTTTCGAGATCTACAAGTTTTGGCTAGCCTCCTAAGGAGTTAAATCGGGCTGAAATTCTATCATTTGGGCTCCGAAATGGGCTAGTCAAATCGAAAGTTTCTTTTTCGGATAAGACTTTGATCTAACGTTTTCGCCCAATCCAAGAAGAAACAAGAAGCGACAGATGGCAGAGTTGACGTAGAAACCGAGATCTACCTTCTTAAAAATTTAAACTTTTTCTAGAATATTTCTAAATTTCAGTTTTTTTAGAATATTTCTATTAGTCATATTATTTTAGGATATCTAGTTCTATTCGAACTAGGAGAGGAATCCAACCAAAATTGTGAAAGGAAGAACCTTGCTAGTATTATAAATAGGGGCTACATACCTTACTTTAGAAAGTGTGGATCATCAATAAAAGAAAAAGGGACTTAAGCCCTACTTTCGCAATTCATCTTCTTCTAGTTTTTTTTTTAAAGATTTGAGTCGAGTGGGTTGAGAAAAATCTTCCTTCTTACCGATCGGATCACACCCACCTGGTTGTAGGTGCTACCAAAGAGCTCGGCATGACTTATGTAAAGTATTCCATGGTAAAGGCAGCTTGCATTGTTCAACATGTGGACATGGCAAGAGAGGCAACCAACAAAGGCTACAAGCTCATATTAGTAGAAACTACAATTGGTTTGAAACAACGAGGATATTTGACAGGATCAGGGGGATGTAGATATGGGAAAAGCAAGGGATGATGGCCTTGATTTTTGAAGCTGTAGACCACAAGGCTTGAGGTGAAAGGCATGATGGCAGCATCGAATGAAGCTAGAGGACGACAATATAGAAACTGGCCCTACATCAGTTGGATGAGGAGACATACGGTGGTCCAAGAAGTCAATTAACTTTCTTTAAGTTATATAAGTGCCAAATGAGGCATGTCATTACTTGTTATTTGACAGGTCGGTAGTATATGAGGATGATGGTGTTATTTTGATGATTACACAACCATTGAGGAAATATCTAATTAGTATTACAAGTTAACGTGATACATCACTACTAGTTCGACACTCTCGATAGTCGATACATTAGAAGAATGAGATCAAGATGTCTTTCAATGATTAATAATAAGATAAATTTGTAATAGAAAAGGAATAGAGAATTCTAATCTAATTCAGCAAGTTTCAAGTGAAATGTACTCTTAAGGGCAAAATAGTAATTTTAATTGTTAAGAGTATGTAGCACTACCATGGCATACATTCAAATTGCTTGAAATATATTTTTTGATTGTATGGATGAGTCTAACCTTAAGATGCAGCAAAGTGTGGGAATGAGTCGACCCCACATATGGAGTCGCCGCACATCATGGAACCATCAGGCACACCTCTAAAAAATGGCACGGATGAACAGTAGTGGAGTCGACCCAGGAGCGGAGCCAACCCAAAGAACCTTGAGTCGACCCCAGCTTCAAGCCTTAGGAAACAAGTCTCTAGAATTTACTGAGAAGGCGACCCCAACTTTTCTTGAGCCGACCCCAGATGGAGCCGACCCCAGGAATGCTTGAGTCGACCCAATGGAGTCAACCCCAACTAAACATGAGTCGAACCCAAGGCTATGTCGTTCAAAACTGTCTCTGAAATCCTGAGAGGGTCTACCCAATGAAACTTGAGTTGACCTACTGTAGCTTGAGTGACCCCAAAAGGAGTTGAGTCGACCCCAGTGACACAGCTGAAATACAAGATTTTGTGATTCCTGAGAGGGCCGACCCCGCTGTAGTAGGAGTCGACCCCAGCGAAAGTTGGGTCGACCCAGTGGAAGTTGAGTCGACCCCAAGTATGATGAACAGTGGTTTGAGTCGACCCAGAAAAGTTTGGGTCGACCCAGCACGGGCAGAAGCTAACGGTAGTTTGCAGAAGTACTTTTTGACTCCAACGGCTAGTACGGATAATTTTTCAATCTAACCAATTGGGAGTAACATAAACACGTGGGAGAGTATTTATAATGACACTATTCATCAGAACAGGCATCCTTTGCATGAAAATCAAAGCTTACTCAGAAAGACAAAGCCCTAATTTTCTTCATCGAGGTGCTTCATTCAAGAGTCAAAGAAAGTGGTTGAGCAGATCAAAAGAGGCATTAAGAGCTCCACCAACCTTAAAGAATGAAGCATTCTTGACAAGAAGAAAGAGCCTTATCAAGCGATAACTAGATTCTAAACTCTTCTTTGTAGTTTATATTGTTATATCAGCTCATCTAGGAGTTTCAACTTCTTCTTAACAATTTGTAAGGTTTTTGGTGAGCCATAAAACCAACGGTGTAGGTTTGTTGGTGAACCCGTAAACCAACGGTGTAGGTTTGTTGGTGAGCCCGTAACTAACATAGGTTTTTGGTGATCCCGAAAAACCAAAGTGTAAAGTTTTGGATTGTGAGCCCGAAAAACAATCCAACTGTATCCGCGGATTATAGTGAATTTCCAAGGGGTCGCTTGGGGAGTGGACGTAGGTGCATAGAGAGCACCGACCACTATACTTCTTGTTGTTTGTATTGTGTATTGTTCTAACTTCACTACTTGCACTTAATCTATATTATAATCACTCACTCATCAATTAACATAATTAAGGAATCGAAAATCAAGAAAAACCAATTCACCCCCTCCCCTCTTGTCTGTCACTTGGGCAACAGTTAGTTATAGAATTCCAACCAATGTGCACATCAAGCATTTGAAGTACTCCGAAGCCAGTGCTGATGGAAATGTTCTTAAAGTTGTTGAAATGATGAACATGTAAATTGCAAATAGCATTTAAGGACTGGGTCATCACAAATAACTATAACAAAGGGTCACATAAAATATCCTTTTTACAACTTCTGACTGACAATTTGTGATACCTGATAATTTTAAAATATGATAATTACCAATGGTGATGAATATGAAGTTTCCACAAATGCTCACCCTAAGTGAATGAGCAAATGAAATTTTCAGCTGCCAATAATCAACAATGGTTCATGAACCACGCTACAGACTATATTTTATCAGATAGCATGCACTCATAATTGAACCAAGTGTAATGGCGCCTTAATTTTGGGGGCTGGTCAAAAGTATGCAAATAAATTAATAAATAACTTCCCAGCCGCACTAATTCATTAAATACATTGTTTCACCGATGTCCAAGTTGACCATTAACAGCAATAGCAAGGTCCTGTTCAATTAATTAGTAGCCAAAATTGTTCAAGAAGTTAATTCAAATATACTCCATGTTTCTTTTCCTCTATGACAAGTCTGTTCAATTAACTAGTGGCCATATTATTTGAGAGGTTCATGAACTTAAAAGTTCTCCTTTCTCCACGATATTCCCTTTCACTTGCATGTTTCACTTTTCAACAGCAAAGCATATAACAATGCAATTACCTGTGAATACATTGTTCTTACAAAATGGATGAGAATGCATTATGTTTGGGATATACTTTAATCTGAATGTGAAGCAACATATGAAATTTAGTGTTTCCTTCAATGGTCATAAAGACAACAAGGTTAATGATATACAAAGAAAATTGGTCTTCTTATATCATGTACAAAAATACAGCAACTCAATGATAAAAGCCCAGTCAAAAGTGTTTAAAACAAATTCCAGAAGGTCACGAACCCTTACCGTATTAAAAGCACAGTTTCTTTCAGACAAAGAACACCAGCAGCTTCAAGTAATTCCAACAGGCAGCATAACCAGGATATTCAAGTGATGCATCATTCGGGAGGACACTAAATGACGAGGAAATGATGCCATTTGGTGATATAATATTTGCCTAGTCCCTGGTTGAAAAAACCTGAAAGGCCAACAGCTTAATCACGTAAAACACTTGATATAAGACCAATGTACCAACTAGTGTAATATTGGTAAGCAAAATGCATGCCTTCTTTATGCTATTCAAGACAATCACTAGCAATAGTGAGCTTGATAAACTTCATATGTACAATTAACACTAACTTACACACCCCATAATTAACACTATTTTTCAGTTTTACGAAATTCAAAATTTACGTATAGAATACTTTTTAAGTTTGGGATTGTTCAGGAATAATTTAATACCAATAGCACAAGATGAAATTTTAACATGGAAGGATTTTGTTAACATTCATCCAACCTTGATGGCCCTAATTCCTTCCAAAACTTTTACTGATAGAAGAGCCTATATGCATCCACACGGGTGTTCTGAAAATTCCTCCTTGAAGTATGATAGGTGATGCCATAGAAAGGAATGGTAGATTTGTGAGGAAAACCCATCGTGGATCAACACTTGAACAACAACATGGATGTGACCAGCATGTGAAGCATGAGGATAAGAACATGCTCCAAGGAAGATGCACTTCCACGAGACTCTGGAGTATTCAATTTTGCTGCAATAAAGACTCTTCTATCAGGAAGAGAATAGCAGGAGCAGACAGAGACAGCACTGCACATGTCGGTCTATTTTCTTTCTTGTGCATGATATGTCCTAAACATCTTGACGTTATTTTGAAACATGCAATTTTGCAAATAATTTAAAATAAAATTCTTACCACACCAGCTAGAACCATGCCACGCAACAAAGAGAAACTTTTCTCTGCGGAGATAATCAATACTTTGCAGACCCATGGAAGTTCAGGATTTATTAAACAAGCCACTGTTTTACAAGATGATTGTTGGCATAGCAGAATACTTGGACGGCATCAGAATTTGATTTTTCAAATGAATCCTATGAAAGGAAACAAAATAAAGATCAGGTATTGCAACGATTCACATACAAAGGGGCTTACATGTAGACATGTCATTTGAGATAGCTCTAGTGACAAGACAATTAACAGTGTACCCAAAAGCACAACTTCAGGAACAATTGTTAATATAACGACACTCAAGAATGCATCAGTTTAAAGAGAGTTTAAAATGCCAACAATTCTGCAGATATTTTGGGCATAGCATGGTAAATATATGGAGACCAACACTATGCATGTACATGCCTGCACGTCTTCGCACATGCTTTTATCAAAGAGGTGGACTGTATAGGTCTTGTTTTTTCCCACTTTTCAAGGAAAGAAACCCAATCTCACCCCAAAGACAGGAAGGCCCTGACTCGAATTTGTTGGACTCGAGGCTTCCCATTATTATAGAGAAATTAGGCAAGAGGTTGAACAGAAACAACCAATTCCATTTTTAAGTCAGAAATGTGAAATTAGCTTCAAAATTCATCAAATTCCACCAATGGTTTATTTGAAAAGAACACTTATTTAAAAAATCTTCAAATTCATAATAAACTTAGCGACATCTCAATCCATATTGATAGCTTAAATACTTCTATTGAAATATCAATACTTAACTTTCATATTTTCGAGTTTGGCACATTTTAGAGGGACCAAGTTTAGCCGTTCGGTACCAGATCCCATATCAATACCATGTTGGACAGTATCAATACGCTTGTACGGGGTCGGTTCGGCATACGAGACTCCGCACGCATTCCATACTGATTCTCAATTCAGTATCGTATGGTACGGTACACTTGCCACGCCTGGTATGGCGAACCATGAGAGGGACTATCATAATTTCCAATGGTCTTTTCCTTGTACTTTGATATCCCCCCCCCCCAAACACGCCCACCACTTACAAAAGGAAAAAAAACACCTCTCCTCCCTTGTAACCCAATTCTAACCCCAAAATGTAGGGGTTGTATGTCTGTTTATTTGTTATTGATGCCACTCAATGTCACATTCAAATTGTGCAGCCCTTTTATCACAGGACAGCATCTTTGCATGCTTATTTATTGGTTCCATCTTTCATGTCACAATAACTATTTAAGCATATGATGCAGTTGTACTAGAATCTAGAATATCCTAAGAAGATGAAAGCTACCCTTCTAATGTGCTTCCTATTGAGCATTTCTTGTCTTGGTTGTACGATTCTTAGAACATATGGTTATCATTTTTGCAAGTTTCAAGAGTATCATATCAATTAGGTTATGTCAAGTGTTCACCATTTGTTATTTCAGTAATAACAAGCAAACAGTATTATGCAGATTGGAACTCCAACATATACTACAATCATCAAACATTATAGAATGTTGTGCTAGGACATTCAAGACTTCATTACCATTAACTGGATCAAATTTTCCTAAACAAATAGAATGTCCTTAACTATTTTTGAAGATTATACAATTATAATATCTAAATTTTGAATGTGTTAGGCTTTGCACAAAGGTACGTCATACCGTACCAAACCAGATGATGCGGGCATACCGTACTGTACTAGTTTGGTAATGGTATATAGTACGGAAGGCATACCAACACTCGGTACGCCAAACTGGCTGTCGATACCGACACGGTGACAGGTGGCACCGATACAAGGCCTGATACCGAGATGGCGTACTTTGTTTTGCATGCATTAATTTTCAATATTTTAAAAGCGATTGCAATATGCAAGTGGTCAAGGGACCACTTAGTGCCCATGCAACATGCAGGCTGCATAAGCGGTGCATATACGGTTACTATTTTAACTATTTCAAAATAAATATAATATATTAAGTACAATAAAAAGAACAATATGCTAATAATTTTCTTATGGACGAAAATAGCAACATTTGTAAGAATAACAACAAAAGACAATTCATGCTTATTATTTAGTATCAAATATCAAATAGCAGTAATTACAATAAACAACAATTAGCACTATTAATCCATAACAAGCCAACCTGAAACCATATCAAACCTAACCACCAGCTTGAACCCACTTCCCCACATGGCCCGCATAAGAGTAAGTTTATACAATATATATATATATAGCTCCTAAATGCTAATTGGCTCACATATGTACCTGTACAATATTAAGCAAGCAAGATATGCAACCATGCAGTGCTAAGTTGACCGACCTTGGTCCATATGTAATGTGACCGCATATACAACTGCATAGAGGCAATGCAGTGCAGTCAAGGAACCACATATACATATGCAGTATGCACCACATTTTAAGACTATTAATTTTGATTCAAAAGTCACACCAGAAAAATATTATGATGATCCCAAGACAACCTTATGAGGTTGTCACAGATATTAGGTGCAAAATCCCAACAGCAAAGATTGGGACTTGACTCAGTGACCACTATATTGAATGAAAGGATAACTTCAATACCACATCTTTTTTATGAGGATGATGACAATAAAGTTTTTTTCCCAATTATCTTTTCAATTATATCAATATAGAGGTTAGAATTACAAAGTTGAAGGACAAACATGTACTAGACCTCTCTCCAAATCTCACTTCTAAATGATTAAAAGACAGGGGAGCGAAAATTGAACATGCTCACCAATGCAAAGCCCAAGCAGCTATTTCAAAAACAACATGACACATGCAACTCACCTATTCTGGTATATTGCTTGCAGACAGATATACGCAAATTTTTTAACCCTATGCACCACAAGAGAATGTTTGAAGAGTAATCGAGGCCGGCAAAGAGACTTACAATACTCCCTGTAAACAAGTAAATCCCATATCAGAAATAACAAAAGATCCAACTAGAGCAAAGCAATCACTGCACGAATATTACAATCCAGCATAACATTGGATGAGAAGTTAACAAAAAGCAAAATACAAGGTATTGAACCACTATTAATAATTATTTAGCATGTCAAGGGAGAAAAAAAAAAAAGAAGTAAATGTCATTGAAATCAGGTACACCATACGAGTGAACACCTAAACATGTTATTGCTTAACAGAGATTTACGGAAGGAAGAGAAACAAGTAAAGAAAGCATGACAGAAAGAGATCACACACGACCAAAAAGCACAACAGGTAGCTGCCAAAACCAATTCCCACTGCACTGCCTCTATCCCCACTGTCAATCTCTTTTAAGTCTGGCATCCCGTATCTTTAGTAACTGTTACAAGCAACCCATCCACTCTCTTGGGAGGTGATTTAAATCTAAAGAACAAAGTTCAAGAATCCTTCATTATAAAAAGAAAGCAGCTAAGAGCAACTTTGACCAATAACCATTTAATACTTAACAAGATCACATTTTAATCACCCACCAACTCGACACTCATGTGACAGCATCTCTAAATTCTTGATCCTTTGAGAAAAGAGCACTTAATTTCCAATCAAGTCAACCTTTCAAAGATTTGGAGGAAGCATTAAGAACCTTCTCATGCTATATTATACAACATGCCACACTCCAAAACCTTGATATCTCTATAATTCCCAGCAAACCACCACCAGATTTCACTTCTTGACTACCGTTATATCAAGGTGAATTATTTAAACATGGTACTCAACATTTTCCAATCTTAAATTAAGATATTTCACCCTGATCGTTTAACTGTTTAAGACAACATTTTGTGGATTTATTACGAAAACTAGGAATGACAATGGGAGAAATAGTAAATAAAAGGAAGTACACTTATCACATATTTTACACTCAAAAGATGAAGAACCAAATCAGATAATTTAGGTATCTAGAACAAAGATTTCAGGGGACTGGCACAAAGTAGAAGATTTAAAATTATGCTAAAGAGCAAGAAAAAACAAGGAAAATGCATGAGACAGCATGACAAAAGTTGCAATAAAGAATCAGAAGCTCTGCCCAATCTGACATCCAATGCACACAATTTTTGTTATCTTTCCAACGAAGTCTCGTCAAACCACCCCTATTTTCGTCATCACTTTAGCTCTTTTTTTGAATGGAATCAACGTTTTAGCTCTTAGAAGCAATGATTGGCAAATAACTCCTCTGAATAATATATAGTTGGACTTGGACAGAAGCATACATTTATCATTTGGGGCAGATTTCATTGATGATGTGGTGCTTTCAACTAGAAAATTATGGTACTAAAGACAATCACACACTATAATGCAAAAATATAAAGGAAACTTTTGGGGGTAAAAAAAAGAAACTACTAAGTAGAAGAAGGTACGTGGAACATAAACAAGGCAGATTAAATGCCCTTATTGAAAATATTAGACAAGAGATGCTAATCTGGATGATTTTCCAATTAAACCTAACTAAAACCTGGATCTGTATTAGGGGCACATATAAAAATTTCTGAATAAGTGATTAAAAAGTCATGAGTGCAAAAGATTTCTTGCATACAAGAGGCAATTCTCGTCTCTGTGTTTCATCTTCCACGAACATTTTACAAGATATGAGAATATTGAGACAGCAAGCAAAACTTGGATCTATTTTCCCTTGAAAGAAATGCAAAATAGGATGTAATAATATTGCAATCCAAGTTAGATTCCATGCATGGTGTCAGAGCAGCAAATACAATATTCCAATATTAGATCCATAGCAGCAGCAACAGAGACAATGGAAGCATCATGTTCCCCCGGACCAGTATGGACTTGTCACCATCATTATGCTTTACTACATGTTTAACTCTTAATCAATTTGTCTTTCCTCCTTGACATCTCATGATGTTTTTGAAAATTTCACCATGTTTATTATTATATCACCAGTGTCCAAATTAATTACAAATTCAAGCTTAAAAATTGTTCTGCATATTTTATAGTCAAAAACAATAAAATTGGAATATAAATTAATCGGTATATTTTTTTTCATTTATCAGTATATACGCTCCATCCAAATCGTTGAGCACATGAATACATTTTTTTCTAAATTGACGACAAAAGTAAGAACAAGAGGAAGAAGAAGAAGATAAAGGGAGTAACATAGGCCTTTCATAGTTGAGGGCTAGATTTGCTCACGAGCTGGATGGCCTGCCCCGCCCATCCAAGCCCAGAGCTTTTTGAATGGGCCTAGGCCTAGATTTTAAGCTCGGCAAGCCGAGCCACGCCTAGATTTTAAGCTCGCCAAGCTGAGGCAAGCCGAGATTTTTAAGCTCGGCAAGCCGAGCCACGCCTGGATTTTAAGCTCGGCAGGCCAAGTCGGGCTAGGCTTGAAATATGGAGTCCGCCTGTTAAAAATGGGCCAGGTTCGAGTTTAGTTCAGCCCGCCCAAGCTCGGCTCAGCTTGAATCTTATATAATATATAATGTATACTTATGCCTTAC
Organism: Phoenix dactylifera; assembly: GCF_009389715.1. Taxonomy (NCBI): domain Eukaryota; kingdom Viridiplantae; phylum Streptophyta; class Magnoliopsida; order Arecales; family Arecaceae; genus Phoenix; species Phoenix dactylifera. The sequence continues at coordinate 1,134,759 of NC_052392.1, forward strand.
GGATCCGAATTTAGTGACCAAAAAAATATTAATATCTCTCTTCCATGCACCAAACACTCCTTATGAACAACCATAAACACAAGTTCATGGCCCTTACCCATCCCTTTCAAATATTTAATCATTACAACCATTTTTATACTTTTAAAACTGAAAAAAAGGTCCAAGAAGCCCGATGCTAGGGACTGTGTTTGGCATTATTCTCTCTCTTTTTTTAAAAAAAATCTGGAAATAGGAATTCTATTTTTTTCAGATTTCTAACAAAAGAAAACATGTTTGATTCGCTCTCTTGTTTTTTCACAAGAAGGGCCGGCAAATGGTCGGTGATGAGAGAGAGGAAGCAGGGATGGGGCTGGCAACGTGGTCGAGGATAAGGGAGAGCGTTGACGCTCGGGGCAAAGAGGCAATCGAGGGAGTGAAAGAGGAAAAGGAAGTGCGGATGGGGCCGACGACATGGTCGGGGACAAGGGGATACTCGACATCAGGCAAAGAGATGGCAAGCAAGGCTCGGGATCGGTATGGTTGGGCAGGCGCAACAAGCCTGAGGGCGATATAGGCAGAAGAAAAGATGTTGAGAGGAGAAGGGTGAAAACTCACTTTTAAAAAAAACTAGAAGCGAAAATTTTTACTTTCACTTTTTCCAAAAATAATGGAAGTTGTTTAAAAAACAGAAATAGAAAATAGGATAACCAAACATATTTCTTTGCATTGGATTCCCATATCTCTATTTTTAAAAAAAAAAAGAAATAAGAGAAAAAGAAGTACCGAACAGACCCTAAGCCCGAGGCATGCCCGAAGCCCAAGTAAACACCGGGCCAGAAGGCCAAGACGGGCCAAGCTCACGCCTGGACTAGTTTCAGATTTTCAGTTATATCTTTTGGCTGAGCCTGGCCGAATCCAGCCCAGCCAGCCCATTAAACAGGTCTATGTAGGGCATGCCGTATTGCTTAAAAAAGTCCTTTAACAAATTTTAAAATTAATAAAATACCAAGAAAAATAAGTGTTTGATAACATCGACTAAAATTGGTCCTACAAGTATTAGTCAAAAAAATACTTCTACGAGATGCTAGAAAAACTAGCTTCTAGCTTCTTTTTGTGAGATTGCTTCATCTTTCAAATATGGTATGCCCATTGATAAAAATTAAAAAGTAGTGCATAAAATGTGATCACCAAACATCAGATATACCACAAGATACTTTTTGTTTAATAACATAAATAAAACTGGTTATTGACGATGACTTGTTAAAAGCAAAAGTAACACCAAGCATGTCCTTTAATGAAGAATCATATAGTTTGATAACAGGAGAGCAGCAAACTAGAACTGTATCTTATGTTCACTTTAAAAATCAAATTTACAACTTAATATCAAGAATCTAATAGTACCACGATGTGAATATCAAGGCTTTAAAAATGGTACTAGACAGTGTGCCAGTTTTTTGAGAAACCGGTATGGTACTAGGTACCAACCCATGATATAGGATAGTGTCTTTACCAACACATTCTGTACCATTGTGCTGGTTTTCTGCCAGAACAGTACTGTACCACTTGTACCATCCCGTTTTTGTGGTTTTAAGACCTCGGTGAATATACCTCCTAAATATAATAAAAGATGAGGAACATTGTGCACCATGCTGCTGCTTCTCCAGGCATACATGATAAGTAAAAGTAGAGAATATTTGAACCAGACAAGCTCAAACACAGGTCCATAGTTTGTGAGAGATGGCTCAAGATATGACAAGTGTTGTCCCAAGTTAAAACATGTGAAATGTGAAATTAACTAAGAATATTAGGCTCTACTTATCAAAATAAGGTATTCAACTAAAATGAAAGGAATCCTCATGCTAAATAGTAAATAAACCTGTTAGGCATACCATTATATCTAACATATTGGAGCAACATTTGGCATGCCTCCAGAAGGATGCTGACATCACCATTGTTGTTTGCAGTAAAGAAGAAAAGCATCTGGCGAAGAAACTCTGAATCGGGACCAAAACAATGCCTGGCTTGACAGAACAAAACACTAGAAAATGTTTGCAAGAAGAAAAAATGGAAAAGGAAGATAGTGATAAGAACTTAATTTGAAGATAAGAATCAACCTACCAATCTGCCTTTTGGCAATGGTCGCCAAATGTAAAGCAGAATTGTTCTCGCACCTTTGAACGTGCCATTTCAACAGCCTTCCTCCCTCTGAAGCATTTCTGCAGCTAATACTTAGTCAAGTTCCATATATTGCAAGCACAGGGGAAAGGAAGAGTGACAATGATGTCTTTTCTTATAATTACATATAAAAAATGTTGAAGCTGAGTCTTTGAAAAAAGTATCTCAAACACTCAATTCCATTATCTTCTGAAATGCAAATCCTACAAAAAAACATGACCATAAACAAAACCAAGAGATAAAGTTGCCAGTTTCACTAATAAGACAAAAAATTAATACCACCCCATTTCTGTAGGTACGATACCCAAAAACTTTCATTTAATCGTCAGACCAAAGGTATTACCCCTGTGTGGGCCACATGGACAGTTAACAAAATACGAATTATGCATGTAGTCATGCATAGAATATCTTAATTGGAGCATTCCACATTTTAGGGTTCAAAAAGGTACAGAATATGTAGTCACAATCATATTTTGCATGTTAACCGAATATGATGGATTTTCATAATCTAAAATCAATTCATCCTTGAGCATTGTTGTAGTATTTCTAAAACTGGGTAGAACTCACAAGATTATTGTTTTTTTACAATAAACTGCAATATTTTTTCAGTAGTGTGCACACACTTGAAATGAAGAGAATGGATACATGGGCCAGTTAACAGTAAACAGCTGGAGTGACACATGGCCAAAACCTGCTAGTAACTTCAAATCTCTATGTACCCATCCATCAGCCTGAGAATGTTCAAGAACAACACCACCAAGTCCAAATAGCTTGATAAAATTTCAACCAACAAGTGAGCAACCATTTCAGACTTCAAAACCAAATGAAGACGTTCAATCAACCTTGACCCCTTTCAAGTGATGCTACACCAAATGCAGATAGGACATGTTTATAGTATGTATGACAGCACAAAACTGTTGTGTACCCTTTCATTTTGCACTAACTTCTCCCCAAACAAAAGATTCCCTCAACAAACAGAGCAGTGCAGCAAACTCAAATTAAGGTTGATACTTTAGTTTTTTACAGATCTTTTGTTCATTAGATTTACAGACCCTTTATTCATTAGATTTTGGCTTGCCCTGCTGATTTCAGAACAAAAAATGAGAAATTTTCTAGAGTATTATAAAAAATGATAGTTTCAAAATTACATCATTTTGTGTCTGGATCCCAGCTATCACTTTTTAATACCATAAATAGCTTGCATTTTTTCTAGCATACTTAGAGGCTGTTTGAAACCCTGCAACAACAGATGCACTGTGACTGATTTGAGTTGCATGTGGCTGACTTTGATCTGTTTTGGGAGTCTGCAGCATTAGATGCAGCACTTTCTGTTTTCAGTTTCGATGACCACAGCTGAGGGTGATAAGTTCAAAGGAGTTGTTTGGTTGGATGTAACAGTGCTTCAAAGGAGCCTTTTTTCACTCGCCGCAATGCTCAGCTCACTACACTCCTTGGCCACACCAAAGAGGGCCAAGAAGCCCTCCCTTATCAGCAGCAAAATCCACACATAACCATACATGCCACAGCAGCCTTGTCATTCTTCCCTATTAGGGAGAGCTAGCATGCCCCCATTCCTCATGCTAATGACCTGGCACATCACCCAAAGCACAACATTGAAATCTTCCTCATAAGAGCCATAAAAGGAGTTGGTGAACAGGATCATCAACTACAAAAACAAAAGCACCCTCCATGCCCTACCAAGTATTGATCAATGCCTATCAGTTGCACCCCAACCCCCTCCCCTCCTTTTTCATGTCCTTGTACAGCAACAAGCATTGAAGCATGCTAGAATTGCTCGAGGTTCCCTGGAAGATGGCAATGATGCTAAGGATTCTCGAGGAGGCATGAGTATGATTTGGGCAATGATGAACCCTAACCATGGGCATTGAAACAAGCAAATAAGGTTGCTGAAACAGTCGAGGAGGTAACCACTAACAATGAAGGAGAAAAAGGTAGTGGCAATGGTGCAAGAATCGGGAAGGATAACAAAGGTGAGCTATAAGTGGAAGTTGGTGCTAAGGATGCAACGAAGCCTCTTGGCATAGATGCAAATGGCAATCTTAACAATGGCGATCTTTGGGATGGTGAAGCGAGCAACAAGATTAGGGTCAGTTGCACTAGAGAGGCTAGGTGAGCACGAGAAAAGACCAAGGAGGGGGCAAGAGGCAATGTAGGGAGCCAACAATGTCAAGGAAGTCGAGGAGAGGTTGAGGAGACTAGAAAGCCACTCGGAAGGGGCGTTGGGCATTGAAAGGAGAGGTCATCAAAGCTACGTGACTAAGTCCTCAAATCCTCTCCCAAGTGAAGAGGGGAGCGATAGAATCTCATCCAAGGTGCGAGCAGCATAAACTCCTATAGCTCAATAGACAGTCATTTTGACCACAAGTCAAGCTGTAACAGTTCGGTCCCAAGTTGCAACTAACCCAAGTCTCAACCTGCATCATGCAATCAAGTTACAGACCTCCAAATACCCAAGCTGAGCTACACTTGAAACAGAACTTGCAGGCAAATTCAGCTACAAGGATCCAAATAGCCACTTATACACTCCTAGTAGTAAGTAAAAAAGAAAAATTCAAAACCCTGGATGTAAACAACACGGCAAAAACTATTTATAATGTTGGCAATAAACAAGGTAACAAAACAAAAATCCCAACTTTAAAGAAATAATGAAGAAAATCTAATTCCTTTTCTAGAAGCAAAAGTATGTCCCTGTGTTTAACTAGTTCTCTCTGCATCATTTTTGTGATAGTAACACAAGAAGGAAAACTTAAAATCCCTGTTGTAAACAAATCAAGAAGAAAACCTAATTACAAATGGTAGGAAACAATAAAGGAAAAAAAGAAAAAAACCTAACTACAACAAACCCACATGCATTCTAGTTGTTCAATTGCTAGTCAATCCAAAAATCCGAAGCATCTATGATGATAAGATTTTCAATCTCATTGCACTTTGATAACCAAACCATAGACAAAGTTATAGCATAAACCATCATCCCTTCAAACATGGAAGTCTTTGCTCCACAAAACTGAATTTTATAACATTATTATATTATTTTTTATCATGAATTTATAGGCTTGTCACCAAAGTTTGCCGTCTCGGTACCGGACCCCGTATCAGTGCCACACTAGCACAATGTCGGTACAGTATAGTACGAAATTTTTTTAGCATACCAAATGTCGGTACGCCACTCGTACCGGGTACCAATACCGGTACAGTACGCCCTGCACCGTCCAGTTCGGACCGGTACAGCGTACCTTGCTTGTTACATTCAAATTAGTGAATCAAATATGTAGAAATATAAAAAAATTACATTTAGTCGATAATGCAAATGGAATGAATTAGACTTAATCATGCAATTTCAAAAAAATGAAGAAAAAGAAAAAAATCTATGGAAATTTAAAAGGGTAAATTTAATAGTGTCCAGTTCATTACTTGCCAATCAAAAAAAAAAGATCCAAACAGTTAGAAAATAAAATACTTAATCCTAAAGAAATTTAGCATTATTACACAATGGAGGTACCATGCCACACCACTTCATAATATATGATATATGCCATAATAAACAAGTAAAAGCACGATACAAAGATATGTGAGTCGATATCATGCATACAAATCTATGATGGTCCATATTGGTATGTTTGAATGCATCCACACTGAAACACATATTAACTTGCAATATTCCAAATGCATTGGAAAGAACCATTTTCTTTCCGCAGCCTCGACACACGATGAGGCATGTTATGGTACAAATATAGTACCATGCATTTAAAGTATCCATGTCTTAGGTGATAACGTACTATGTTAACCGATGATCAAGAAGGATGCAAAATGCAATATTCTGATCGTAGCATAAAGTTTGGATTCTTAGATATATATATCTCTATTAGAAGTCTTCTAATGTATTGTTTTTGAAACACATTGTTACCCTAATAACAATGCAATGATCCCACTTAATATGCATCCCATTTTCTGTTAGAATGACATGGTGAAAAGCTTTTGAGAACTCAAGGAAAAGAGAATGAAACCTTACTAGTAAAACTCCTTTCTTGAAGAAGAGAAAAACTTCGCGACCCATTTATTATCCACAAGGACAGAACAGATGCATTTGGTAATTTTTGTCAAGTCTTCAAAATATTACATTTAGATGGGCATCCAATTTCATCTAAGAAATGCAATTTTTGGTATCAATTACTAAACAACAACTTCAATTAGTTATTTAATGTTATTCCATATGAACTAGTTCAAAATGGCAACATCCTACTATTATAATTAGATTGATAGTAACAGTCATAAAAATTTACCTGAGCTACCCATGATCATAAGTCAAGAGCATGCATCATTTCTTTTCCAATTTCTGCTACCATTTATTTCATTGAATTTGGTGGCAATGCTTGTTCCTTGACTCTTTAATATATCTTAAACTAATACTCATTTTTATCCCTACTTCAGAAAAGGAACTTTTCAAAAACAACTTAAGTATAAAAGTATTATCCCACTAGTGTAGACTTCCACCAAAAACTTTCACTGTATAGTATGTCTCCAGTTAGGAAAGGACTCCCATCAAAAAAATTTCCCCAAATAATATGTTTCTTGGTTAGAAAATGCCGCGTACTTAATGATTAAATGATTTAATGACTAGCAACTGAACAACCAAGTTTAATTATATATTGGCTCCTCCAGACTATGCAATAAAATCATTTGTGGGTGTTGTGACAAGGATATGGAGAGATTTCTTCCCAAAATATACTTAATTTTGGAATTTGAATGCCCAGATAAAGGCTCAGAGGACTTGGGTAGCTCATGCTGTTTGCATCGACAAAATAGATTATTGAGAAATAAGTATAATCAAGCTCCAAGATATCTCGTACCATCAAACATCCTTCCACATCTTTCCGTTATGCTATACAATGAGCTAAAATACACCCATTATATTGTGTTTGCAGATATAATGATATGAATTGATAGGCAAAACAGAAGCAATGCCATGATGCATCATCATTTAGGCCCCATTTCGACAACCAACAAGCTAATCCATGTATCTTTTCTGATGTGATTGGGAGGGTGTAAGGAAACTGGGCAAGAAGCTGAAGAACTTGGACGGATTGATCCCAAAATCACCTTGTTAGATGGTTCTTGTGTTTTGAGAAACTCAGGATTGGGAAAATGACTGCCTCTGCCAATTCGATGCTGCAAATAACATTCGCACATGAAATATCTTGTGGCCAGAGTGACTGGAGCCAAAATTTACCCTGAAAATTTTGGATAACCATGTATAACTGAAAAATCTTAAATTGATGAACCATGTTAATGAGAAAGTCTAGGGAAAGTCCATCAACTGTGCCAAATCATCGTATTCTAGGGATTTGATATATCCGTATAAGCGAAGTATGCTCCTCCTTAACCAATTCTATTCTGCTCCTATGCTCAGCTTAGCCACACAAAAGTTGCTATATATCATAATACCAATGTCTCAAGCACAAGCAAACTCAGACTGACAACCATAACCCCATCATATCAAAGCATTTATAACTGTCTTTACTGTCCACCTCTTACCCCATAGATGCTCCCGAAGTGAAAAACTATAAACCTTATAAACCTTAAAACTAGCCAAATGTAATTTGAAAAGCCAATCTTAACCACTCAGTTCCAAGATATAGCGTTCCAGCCAGCGAGAATTGAATATTTACATGAAACGTTCATACTCAGCATCAAATAAGAACAACTCACAGAGAAATAAAATGTCGCCTACTAACCTGGATCTTGACAGCCGCGTTGGACTGCTGCCGTAACCCTAACCGGCGCTTCCTTTCGAGCCGCGTCTGGTCCAATAGCATCTGCCGATCCCTCTCCTTCGAGCTCCGTCCCCCCAAGTCCACTCTCTTCCGAATGGATGCATCCCCCGAGAAGAACATCCTTCAATAAATTCGCAAAAAAAAATAAAAATCACCAAAAAAAATCATCAACAAAACAAAAATATAGCTATTCCACACGGATTTCTTGCAAAAAAAGGTCAGATTCCTCGCTAAGACATCAAGAAAACGCCCGATTGCATTCGGGATCGAATCAAACCTGGAATCCGGGGGGTTGATCTCTTCTCTAGGGGTAAAAGATATCACGGGAGCGATTCTGAAGCGGAGATCCCTTCGTTTCGCTGGCGAAATCGGACGATAGAAAACGGGAGAAGGTGGGGAGCGAGTCCCCAGTAGAGAGGCGGTGCCCGGCTTTTTCCAAGAAACTAGAAGCCGGTGAGTTCCAGGGGTCCCGGTTTATACCGACGGGTTTCAGGGGAATGCCCCAGGGCTGAGATTTCTTGAAATGACTTGGTTTTTTTTTATGTTCAGGTGGAGAATGACGGTAATGCCCTTAGAGGCGGCCACGTGTTCGTGGAATCATGTCGGTCCAGAAATTTTCCGCGGCCGGACCCACTCGATTCGATTTCGAGTCCGAGAATTGGACCTGGACCGGACCTGTCGGTCGGAGACAACAGACCTGGTTCGATACTTCCAAAAAGAAAATGCCGGGAATCCAATCACCGAATACAGGCTTAAAAAATAATAATAATTAAAAATGAAAGGGACTTATAAGCAATGGTGACTAAAAGGTGGGTTAGCCCTCCTTGAATACTTCAATCCAATGGTGAAAGCCCTGATGAAATCAGTATTTGAATTCTAGGTCATTTGATAGCATGCCAAAATGAGTGCCTCGTTCACTTATCCTGATTATTTAGAAAAAGTGCTCAACAGAAAACAAAATGATATTTAATTTTTCTTGAGTCTGTTTGGTTTCAAATAGTAGGATCAAAATTTAGGGAACTTTATTATTGTAAACGTCTATATTGTGTAGGTTTAATCTAGGAACTTTTAGATGATCCAGAAAATTAAAAACAAAAAAAAGGCATGATGTGTGTTTTGGACTGCATCTATTACATACATGGTCTATTGTGAAAAACAAAAGAATTTGAATTTATAGTAAGGACTATTATATGCTCCAAATGGTTACTACTTGGTTTTTGGATTATAATTGTTACAAGCATGGTCTTGTAGTCATTGTATAAAAATATGATTTTGAGCCTTAATCTAATTAATGAATTACAAAAGAACATGTTGCTAAATTTTCCTTTTTGTATTCTACACGGCGAACGTGTGATAGTTTTCTAATGGAAAAATGAAATTTGTTTCTTAACATACTTGATAAACTATAATGGAATTGATCATTGAATTTCATTTCTTGTGTTTCATATAATAACAATGGAGAATTTATGTGTTTATCGTATGGTATATTAATTTTGAGTTTAAAAAATTTTATAAGAATTTGTTGTTAAAATTCATTTTCCGTATTCCATTATATAGAAATATTGAATACAAAACTACGACAAATAAAATGTAAAGAAGCCTGCCACTAAGCCTTGCTTTACATATTTTATATAATGATCATATAGTGGTTTTATAATCACTCGATATAAACATAAATTTTGAATATTAATATGAGAAATGAACTATACCCAAGCAACTATTTATTTCAAAAGTGGAAACTCCTTATAATGTCCATAACTCATATTATAGTTACTAGATAGAAACATAAATTCTCAACATTGGTACGAGCAATAAACTACATCCAGGCAACCATTATTATATTAGGAGTATGCCCTAAAAGCCAATTTGGCAGATGCATTGTAATTATCCTGGAAGCATGAAATTTGTACTTAACATTTTTATTAATTAATAAAATCGGGCATTTTGTTCATTCATGATCCTTTCCTTGATGGACGAGTCTTAAGTTCATAGTGTGGGGACACTGGAGTGATTGTGCAAGTGCTTGTTAGAGAACAAGGGTACTGAGCGTGACCAAATCAAGAAGTCACTTGGATGTCTATCCACTCGTCACTGATTTACTTGATGCTGCAGTTGTATGACTAGTACTTAGACCTGTGATGCCTCAGCTAATTACAGTGAGGTTGTTGTAGTTTGACGTGCACATAAACATGGATCCTAAGGATTCTTATTGGTGCAAATTGGCTGCAGTAGGTTTATTATCGGATTAAAGTTGTATTTAGATAGGATCTATCGATCTTGATAGATTAGGAGTGATCTTATATAATTTATGAGACTAAGTTCGAAGGACCTTGTCCAGGACAGTTCTGAAAAAAGAATTTTCTAATCTCGAACTTGAGTCAAATAAATTTGACATAAGACAGACGATGGGGTTTGACGAGTTATTCATAACCTTCATCATGTCGGGATCCACAATAGAGGTACTGTATCATACGCTAACTGCACCTAGAGATTCATCCATTTTATTCTGCTAGGTTGCTACTATATGTTGCTAGGTATCCCTAGTGGATTGTGGGACTCGAAGGCATTCACTTTATGATTAGTGAATCCGGAAGAGTAGAGTTGAAATTGTTTCAAACCATTAAAAAGAGTTTCAATGATATTGTGATGGAAATCACAATATATCTTACTACAGGATAGAATAGAATCTATGGAGTTACACACATTAGAGGTTTTGATCGTTCCGACGGTTGGATTGCGATTTAGAATCGCAATCGATCTTGATTGTCAATTTGATTGACAATTGGTTTAACCCACTAAGAGTTAGTGAGTTAAAGAAGAAGGATTTGCAATTGGATTGTAATTTGATTGATGCAATTAGATTTAATCAATTAGGCTTAAACCTTATTGGATAAGGATGAGAAGTCCTAATTAATTAGAACTCCTTATTAGATAAGGAAATGACTTAATGAATTCCAATGTGGATCCTAATTTGATTAGGATTCATATGAATCAAATTGGAGGACACATTGGGTCCTAATTGGATAAGGATTCAATTAATCAAGTGGGACCATATAATTTCTAATTAGATTAGGATATCCATGCATGGAAGGAAGGGAAAAATCCCTTCCTTCATGTGTGTGAGGCAAAGAAGGAAAGAGGAAGGGGCGTCCACCCCTCCTTCTTGTCACACGCCCAAAGTAAGGAGGGGTGTCCGCCCCTCCTTTCCTTTTTAGTCCACACGCCAAGAGGAGGGGCATCCGCCCTTCCTCCTCCTCTTTCACGTGAATTGCCACACGGCACAATATGAGCTCATTGATTCTCTCCAATCCCTTTTAAGTAAGGGGTGTGATAGAATTAAGTAAGGGATGTGGTAGAATTTGGATGAATGAATCAAAGAGTGATTTCTCATTGAAATTATTCCTTGTTTAGCTAGGCATGAGATGCCTATAAAAGGAGGGGTGGCCTGGGGCATTAAAGATGATTGGTATGCATCAATTTCAGCTGCCCACCATCTTCCTCTTCCTCCTCCAGCTGTGAGGAAGAAAGAAGAGCCGCGCCCTCTTCTTCTTCTTCCTCCTTCTTCTTCCTCTTAAAGCAGTCAAAGGGTTGATTGAAGAGAGAGAAAATCAGCCATCAAATGTGATCTCTGCAAGGGAGCTAGCACCACGCTGAGATCTTGGAGCAATATATACCTCGTGTGGATACCTGTAGAGGCCGGATGCTTATGCGGCTTCAAGCAAACTAAATCCAATGATCATTAGTGTGGAGTGATTAATTATACCCCTATTTGATTTTGATGAGCTCAAAGCATTTGAGTATATTTAATGTTGTACTAATGAATTCAATCTAGTGTTTCAGGCAAATATATGTGAATTTATCTTTAAGAACATCGAGCATTGATTCAAAGTCATTTGGCTAAGTGTTGAACTCAATTAAGCCAAAGTCTGAAGCTCGAGTCGACTCTAGAAGATTGCGAGTCGACTCTAAGTGTTTCAGAAGTTCTGGCACAAGCTCGAGTCGACTCCGGTACACTACGAGTCGACTCCGACTGAGAACAAACAGAAGGACGGAAAGATGAATTTCAGACCCTATCACCGAGTCGACTCCAAAGATTTCGAGTCGACTCCGATGCTTGCCGAGTCGACTCCCGAAGGTTCTGAGTCGACTCCAAGGAGTAACAGACAGAAAGACAGAGAAGTGTTTTCTAGACCCTGTTACCGAGTCGACTCCTAAACATGCCAGAGTCGACTCTCAGAAAACCAAACATAGTGACCCAGTGAACGAGTCGACTCCGAGAATACGAGAATCGACCCCAAGTCAGCCGAGTCGACCCCAACAAAGTGCGAGTCGACTTCGAGGCAGTTCAACTCGAAAGATAGAGAATCAGTTTTTCGGTCTCTGAGAGCCGAGTCGACTCCAAGAGGATCCGAGTCGACTCGAGAGAGAAATACAGAAAAATAGATCTCTAGAATCCTGAGAACGAGCCGTTTCCAAAATGTCGAGTCATCTCCAGATCTTGGCGAGTCGACTCTAGGGTTGGCCCGAGTCGACTCTAGGTCGGGATAACACTTTAATTCAAATCCTGAACAGTGGAGGAGTCGTCTCCAGTAAGGCATGAGTCGACTCCAGCAACAGCCGAGTTGACTCCAGATCAAGCGAGTCGACTCCGACCCCAACGGATACATTGTCAGAAGATGCAGACTGTGCAGAACGGCCACAAATCAATGTCTAACGGCTATTTTTCAAAATAGACTGTTTAAATAGCCAGAGTAAATAGTAGTAGACATCAAGAGAGCTATTCCATTCAAGTAAAAAGGATTTTCCACCTACCAAGAGTTCTCAAGAGTAAATACAAGCAAAAGAAGGAAGAGGTGCATTCAACTCCATCCGACAAGCACTTCCTTCACTTTCAAGGCTCTCCTACTGTCCTCCAATCTTCAGTACTTTCCAGAGGAGACCCAGAAATCGAGAAGTCCCAACTTTCCATTCCAAAATCTGTTTGAGGGCTTCTAACTTTTACTTTGCATTTATTGTTTATCACATCTGCTTGTTTAGAAGCTCTCTCTGTGAAATTCCAAACACTACTTTTCTTACTTGATTCAATCAGGGGATTGAATCAAGGGTTGTAAGGTTAGTTGGTGAGCCGAAGTTAAAACCAACGGTGTAAGAGTTTGATTGTGATCCTGGAAAAACAATCGGATGGTTCTAGTCGGTGAGCCTGTGAAAATCGACCGAGTTCGTTGTGATCTCGCGAAAACTACAAGTTGGGTTGTGAACTTGTAAAACAACCGGCTGTAATTCAAGAAATTATAGTGAACTTCCAAGTGAAGCTTGGGGAGTGGACGTAGGAGCAAGGGTTAGCTCCGAACCACTATAAACTGGTCTGTGTTTGTATTGGCTGTTGTCCTCTCTCTCTCTCTCTTCATTCACTTCATCTAGTAACTTAACTAATTTACTTGCAATAGATTTAGTTAATTACTAATCATAGTTTTAATTGGTCGAGAATTAATCCAAACCCAATTCACCCCCCCCCCCCTCTTGGGTTGTCTTCTTGGGTAACAATTAGATAACGGTGAAGATCTACTCGCTCAAAAATAAATATATGATCTTTATAATTCTGGATAGTAGATCTGAAATTAATCTAGTCTTTTAGTTTTAATCTTCCCTATGATTTCATAATCTTCTGAGTTAGAGAACTCAGAATTTTTTTTGAAATCTATAATTCCTAGGACGTTCGTGAGATGAACGACCCCGTGCGTGTCTTTCTGCTGCGATCGTCGCAACGCGTGCGGGGTAAACCGACATATTACACTTAAAAAAAAGAATAATAGTGTCCTTTTCAAATGACATAAAAAATTAATTTTGGTTTAAGAGGCAAAGCTAGTGATGGAGGTCTACAAGTTTTCTCATATTTTTTTAGATAACACCAACTTCAGGATTCCAATTAGAATCTACTTTTTGGCGTTGGTAGAATGTTAAACAATCGTTATATATTTTATTAATACCACTCTTGGTAATGGACAGATTTCTTAGTATAAAATATATTATAAAAATATGTATCTTTTTGTTCCTTCAGCTTATTATACTATGCATATATATAGTATTAGTCTCACAATAAGGTATACCTTGTAAAAAAAAAGATTCTTCTTGCCACATAGTACTTATTTTATAATAAAATACTATATCATAAAATATAAACAATAGATTTTTTTTGGATATAGGGACATTATGAGTTACTCCCAAAAGAGGGGCATTTTGAAAATAGAAAAAATTTCACTTTGATGCTCAGTAATTTTGAAAACCATTCTATTGTCAATATACAAAACATAAAAAATATTTTTTTATGACTTTTTTAGTTTACTTATTTTATTATTACTTAATTATTGCATATCCACATAATGACCATATAACCATTTTGTAATCACTTGGTAGAACATTTAAATTAACGTTTTAAATTCAATAGCATTTCCTCTTATGATTTGTTGATTATATCGATCACCTAAAATTTTTTAAGTTACTTCATGTAACATAACAAGTGAAATTTAATATAGATTCCTCTACTTCCTATTTCCATGTTTCCATGATGGAATCATTTTATGGTTATTGTGTGAAAAATAATATAAGATAAAAGTTAGAATCTATTTCTTTTATAGCTAATTGGCACAAGTTTCGTGGTTCAATAGATCATGAAACATTTATATGGTCAAATATAGAATTTTGAAAATAAAAATTTAATGATATATCTCTTTTTATTTTAATTACTCTATCAATTTCCAGGTTGATACAGTGACTACAAAACCCTTTATATGATTACTTCATAACTCCTTGTAAGTTGTGTTTTGCTTTTTTTTTTCTGACTATGTTTTTGTGGTCATCATTGCTTAATAATCTAATTATATATGTTATCTATCATACATGTATGTAATCAAAATGAAGGCTCAGCTTATGTCGATCCTTCTATTCACCATATAGATTGGTGTATTAATGATGGGGTTTATATTGATGACAATGGCATTGATATAATATGCCAATATCATCCATGTGCTAAGCCATTTTATCATACATGTAGGAAAATTTATTATAATCAAAATGGATCGAAACAAACTTACTTGTTGTAGACTGGGTTGTATCACCAGTTTTCAGTCGAATCACAAGTCGTAAGCATAATTACAGAATTGAAAAACGCTTGTTGATCACAACTCAAGAACCTTTTTTGCCAGAAAAATATGGAGAAAAATCACTCTGTTTTTGGTTTTTCATTGTACGTTGTTCTCCTTTTTTTTCTGTTTTGCATTTGCTTGTATATATATATAGGTAGAAATTAACTGCCTTTGACAGTTATCAGTCATCCAAGAAATGTTTTGAAGGGTCATTTTCCTTTAAATAAAATGGATCGGGTCGACCCATCATGGGCGGATCGACATGACTCCAAAAAACTAATATCTCCCACTCACACGTGATGGGCTTGACACGATCCCCATAGCAATATCTCTAAGGGCAATTCATACTTGGCAAATAAGTTGTGCAACCAATGAGTATATACAATTGAGATTTTATGCTATGTGCCTGTTAGGGATACATAACAACCCACCAATTAAGAGCATTGAGTTATATCTCACCATACCTCTTTACATCAATTCAA
Source organism: Phoenix dactylifera (assembly GCF_009389715.1). Classification (NCBI taxonomy): domain Eukaryota; kingdom Viridiplantae; phylum Streptophyta; class Magnoliopsida; order Arecales; family Arecaceae; genus Phoenix; species Phoenix dactylifera. The sequence continues at coordinate 1,150,329 of NC_052392.1, forward strand.
GCATCTCTGGTCCCTTAAACAATATGAGAGCATGCTTAATCATTCTCACTACATATATTCACAATTATATCTAACTTTCTCATATACGATATAATTGTCTGATTGGTGAATATAAGTAAGGATGTAAAGCAAAAAATCTTTCTTTCTTACTCGAATGTCACAATTTCAATTTGATTGCTTTTCTAGGCATGCCCCATATAGCCGAATCATCCATAGCTGTAGGTAGCATGCTAAAGTAGCAAATATCAAAGTGAAATATAAAGAAACACTCATGTTGCCCAAGGTGACTACCCAAGAGGGAGAGGGTGAATTGGGTTTTTCTAATTTTGGTGCTTTAAAAGTTTTCTTAGTTAAGTGCAGTGGATGCTTTCTTAAATTACTTGAATGAATTAAACTAGAGCAAATATGAAAGATGATGCAAGAATAAGCATAAGAACGAGCACAACACAAACACAACGATGTATAGTAGTTCGGTGCATCCCAAGGCACCTATGTCCACTCCTCAAGCGTCCCCTTGGAAATTTTACTATAATCCCTCGGATTACAATAGGATTATTTTTCGGGCTTACAATCCAAAATCTTACTCTTGGTTTTTTGGGATCACCAATAAACCTAACCGTTGGTTTTGCGGACTTATCAAAAATCTATACGTTGGTTTTACGGGCTGACCAACAACCTACAATGTTGGTTTTACGGGCTTACCAACAAACCTTACAACAAAAATAAAGAACAAAAAACTAAAGCTCCTAAATGAGTAAATATAACAATTATGAGCTACAAAGAAGAGTTTAGAAGATAGTTATCGCTTTAATAGGGCTCTTCTCTTCTTTATCAAGTTTGCTTCACTCTTTAAGGGTTGGTGGAGCTCTTAAAGTCTCTTGGAATCTCTTGAACCACTTTCTTTTGACTCTTTGAATGAAGCAAATTGAATAAAGCTTGCCTTGCTAGGGTTTTCTCTTAAATGCACTTGTTGATTTTTTTAAAAGTACTTCTTCTGATGAATAGTGCCTCTTAAATAGCTCTTCAACCTCCAAATAGACTTTTCTGACCGTTGGATTGAAGAAATTAGCCGTTTATAGTCGTTGGAGACTGAAAAAAAAATTCTGCACAACTAGCCGTTGGGCTGTCAGCCGAGCTCGGATCGACCCCAACTTCCTTCGGGTCGACCCCACCTTCACTGGGGTCGACCTCACTACTCCTGGGGTCGACCCCACTACTCCTGGGGTCGGCCCTCTCAAGAAATCCAGAGAGTATGTTTTCTGCGCTTCTTCCTGAGGACAACTCAAATATCTTTGGGGTCGGCTCCATTGGGGTCGGCCCCGCTGGGGTCGGCTCCAATTTCCTGGGGTCGGCTCCGCTACAGCATTTTCAGGAAATCCATTTCTGCATAGCAAGCTTGGGGTCGGCTCTGACTTTTTTTGAGATCGGCTCTACTGGGGTCGGCTCCAAATTTCTGGGGTCGACCCTGACAGTGAATTTTAGAGAGTGCTTGTTCTTGGAAGTCATGTTGGGGTCGGCTCTTACTAACTTGGGGTCGGCTCCTACTTGCTTGGGGTCGACTCCACTCCCTTTGGGATCGACTCAACATTATACCACTGAACCAAAATGTGCCGTGTGACTCCCAACCTTGTCCAAAAGTTTCAGGATCGACTCCAACCTTGTCCTAAGCATTTTGACTTTAAGCTTCGTGCCAAGAGTGTCATTCCGTGCCAAATGTATTAGGATCGGCTCCAAACGTCTTAGGGTCGACTCTAATCATGATTCTCTGCATCTTAGAGTTAGCCTTGCACAAGGGATCATTAACATATTATTCAAGTGAATAAGGATGCATGGCATAATCTTTACCCTTAAGAGTAAAAATTACAGATTCACCCTTTTATGAGAGTTATAATAACGGTGTATTCATTAAGTTTCGTGAATATATCGTGGGTGTGACATTTATCAATTGTGTATCGAGTTAGTTCATATAAATATGGCCTCAATGGTTGAGTTAATCATCAAAGTAACATTTTCATCCTCAACTCAAAAGTCATAAGGGTATCATATGAGGTCGTACATAAACCTCATAAATACACACAGTGAGGAAGCAGGGATCCATTCTCTCACTTCTTGTATTAGTCACACAGTGCATGTAGATTTTTTCTTCCAACTCAACATTTAGGAAATCTATTTTTAAATCTATTTGATGCAATTCTAAATTCATATGTGCTACTATGGCTAAAATCAATTGAATGAAGTAAATCTTACAATTGGAAAAAAAAGTTTCCTTATAATCTATCCTTTCTTGTTGGATAAAATCTTTCGCTACCAAGTGAGCTTTGTACCTTTCAATGGATCCATCTGCTTTGTGTTTTATCTTGAGAACCCACTTATTCCTAATGGTCTTATGCCATAACGGATATTAACCAAATTTCAGACTTGGTTTGATCTCATTGACTCCATTTCTTCTTCCATTGCTTTCTTCCACTCATCCTTCGCATGGCATGAGAGTGCCTCAGTTACTGATTTGGGCTCATCATTATCTTACAGAGTTAATATAAGCTTCCCCTTCAATTTCAAATCGGCATCGGGGAACACCTTTTTGCATACTCTGTCATAACTGGGTTTCAGATGAATTAAATTCATCTTGAGGCATGATACTCCCACTTAGTTCAAGTGGTTGAGGCAATTACTCTTGCCCCTCAATAAATTCATTATTTGTACCATTGTCCACCACTTCATATAAGGACTCTTTCTTGTTAATCTCACCCCTACTAGAAAATTCATCCTCCAAGAATGTAACATCTCGTGATTCAATTTCAGTTATACTTCCATCAGTCCGTTTTCCAATAAACATATACCATTTGGAGTGTTTTGAGTATCTTACAAAGATACATTTCCTTCCTCTAGAACCCAATTTATCATATTTGCTAGAGGAATTAAGAACATAGGCAGCTGACCCTAAGGTCGTAAATGACTTAGGTCAGATTTTCTACCTGTCTATAGCTCATATGGGATGGAAAGTACTGATTTAGAGGTTATACAGTTAAAATTGTAAGCTGCGATAAGCAAAGTGTCCCCCTAAAAGGACATTAGTAAATTTGTTTGGGCCATCACTAATCTAACCATTTCTAATAATGTCCTATTTCTTCTTTCAGCTATACCATTTTGTTGTGATGTACCAGAAATAGTCAATTGTCTAATTATGTCTTTTTCATTACACAATTTCTTGAATTGATCAGATAGATATTCATGTGCACAATCGGTCCTTAATGTCTTAATCCTTCTGTCTAATTGTTTCTCAACCTCATTCATATAATGTCTGAAACACTTTAGTGCTTTTGACTTATGAGAAATCAAGAAGACGTGACCATAACATATAAAATCATCCATGAATGTAATGAATTATGAGGCTCCATGCCTCGCCCTCACATTCTATAGACCACAAATGTCTGAATGGATTAATTGCAATGAAAACTCTGCTCTAGATCCTTTGCTAAATGGGTTTCTCGTTTTTCCAGCTAGGCAATGTTCACAAGTGGGCAAATCAACTTTGGAGAGCGTTCCAAGAAGATCTTCTTTGGCTAGTTGATTTATTCTATCTTGCCCAATATGTCCTAGTCTAGTAAGCCAAATATTAGCATCCAAATCATCTTGATTACTAGAAGATGTTATTAATGAAAAACAACTAGGATTAATGTAACTCGATATATTATCCACATCAAAAACTATTAAACTATTATTTAATATCTAGATTCGTAAAATATAGTACCATAAAATAAGTTTACCATAGATCCATCAAATACAAGCTTATATCCTAAACCCATTAGAACAGAAATAGAGACAAAGTTCACATAGGATTAGGTTCGACCACCACGCAACATGAGTTTGTAAATGTCATACCTTTAACCGCAACTCTGGAGTTGTTTTCTACATGTATCCACCTTGTACCAACTCCCACTCGACGGTACTCTGCATATGCTTCTCGATCTCTAGCTATATGGTCAGTGCCTGCTGAATCTATAGTCCACATAGGATTAGATTTAATTAGCATAATAGAACTAGAAACATAAGCAACACAATAAGAAGCAAAGTTTAATGGTGTTACTTTCTTCAACTCGTTGCACTCACGAGCAAAGTGGCCCAACTTTGGGCAATGGTAACATTTTATTTTGGTCTTGTGTCTCTTTTTGCCATAATACCTGCCACCTTTATGGTGATCGTAGAGCTAATCACGGGCCTTCTAACCCGCCCAGTCCGGCCCGAAATTTTTCGGGCTTGGGCATTAAAAAAAGGCCCATGGGTCGGGCCTGGGCAAGAAAAGCGGCCCGACCAAAAAAATCGGGCCGGGCCTGGTCGGGCCATTCTAGCCCATTTCCAGATTCCAAACAAAAAAAAATCGGGTCTGTCAGGTCGGGCCTATCGGGTCGGGCCGAGCTAGACGGGCCTAGAACCAGATTTATAAAGTCGGGTCAAGCCTAGATAAAAATTTAAGCCCGACAGACGGGCCAGGCCGGGCCTGGGCATAGCCATCAGGCCTAATTTCTACTGTAGAGCCCGGCCCGAGCCCGGCCCGGCCCGGGTTTTGATTAGCTCTAGGTGATCGGTTTTGTTCTTTTTTGGTCCTCTTCCACTCTCCTTCCTTTTTCTGCCCTTATTCCAACTGCGCTTATGCTTGGAGACCGAAGCTTTCTGCACACCGTTTTTAGCCACATGCAAGACTAGGAGCCCTTGCTACTTCAAGTTGCTCATCTTCTAGATCAATGTGATAGGTAGTATCAGCAAAGGTCTTTATGCTATCATTATGGGTTAGATTTATCTTCATATGTTCCTAATTATTGGAAAGAGACCGGATTAAAGCTTGTACTTGTTGCTCATCCATGAGTATATGACCAGCTGATTTTAACTCCCTAATCATATTAGTCATCTCTCTCAGATGCTGTTTAATTGTATGATTGGGACGTTTTTTGTGCATATCAAACTTTATAGTCAGCTATCGGTGTTTGGTCACGGTGGTTCCCCTAAACTTATCTTTCAAATATACCCACATTTCATGAGCAGTTGGGAATTGCTCGCATTCACAGATGAGATCATCAATCATGGAGCTTATTAAATTCCACGAGCTAAAGTATCCTTTTGTTTTCATGCTCGATAAGCCTCCAGATTTCTTATATGCTAAGAGCTATTTTCTTTACGAGGATCATCCATTTTCTGATAAATAGATTCAAGTACTTGTTGTTCCTCAAGAACATACTAGATCTTACGGTACCATATATTATAATTATCATCATCTAGTTTTTCACCTTTATGCAGATCAGCTATTATATTCTTTGATACCGTGGTCTACCAAGTAATAAAAGACATTAATCAATACTCAAAATACACACACATCTAACTTTGTGCACATGTAAATTAAATCAATGATAATTTTACATAAATACAGATTCAAAAGTTCACGATGTTCCAATCATCATCTATAAAACAAATGTTCCATTATCATATATTTAATTGAATTGCACAAAAAACAATTCTCAAGTAAGAGTTTCCATCACAATGTTATTTCAGCTGCCACTTAAAATGATATTCCATATAATCAACATTAATTAAATGCACATAACATTTAATTACGAAAATACCAAATCGGACAAATCACATATAGCATACACATTAAACCACATGTGTTTACAAGTAATACAAATTTCGTCCTACTAAATACATAAGTTCTATGAAATGCACAAACAATATGTATACATTAATCTCCGCCTTTAAAACTTTGAGACACCAATATTTTTCTATTGATTAAATTACTTGCAAGTTTAGGTTCCATTTTTTCTATCCAAGGGTATAGGCCAATGCAACCTTTTGTACTTCAAGGATTTGAACAAACGGAGAATATTGCAGCATGCTTAGGAACCTTTTGCATATTTAATTCCAAATTAAGTTTCCACTCATAGCACAAAATTCGTTTTGCAGCTTTGTACTCCTTTTCAAGGAACTCCAATTGCGTCCAAATATTGTTAACCATTGTAACCCAACGAGCCGGTGCGGACCTACGTAATCCTTCAACCTTTTCTTCTTCTAATGGAATAAAACTAGCTATCTTAATGTTCATTATTAAGTTATCTATTTTTTTAAAGTATTGCCTAATGGTATCATTTGGGTCCATTTCATAACACATCAAGGTGTAGTATAATTTCTCAAACTCATAGGACAACATCCTTCTATTATACTTGACGACAACCGTTAAAGCATTCTCGCCTTTTGCTTTCTTAGCTATAACCATTTCCAATTCGGCTTTCTGGGCTTCAGTACTACCTCTTTTTCTCTTTTTATTATGCAGTGAAGATGCCATCTACTCTACATAAGAAAATACTAAGAGTTATGCAAAAGCTATTGAGAAAAATTCAACTACTAAGAAAACATAATTTAAGTTTGATATGAAAGAGCATTAAATTTAGAAATTTCTAGAACTGGAATCACAATTTTTTTTGATTAATATATAATTTATTATGATTTTTTAAAGAAAAAATGAAAAATAATTCCCTTTCATATGTTTTTGGGGAGTATAAAGTTCTAAACGTAAGTATTTTCTCCCACTGGACTTCAACTCCCTAAAACATGAAGCCCATAAGCCACTAGAAATTTTTCAGAATTTTTAATTCCCAAAAATAATTTTTTATCATTTTCTTCTTATTTCAAAACAACAATAATAATAATTTATTTTATGTTCAAAAAAATAAAATAAATGACACAAAAAATCTAGTAAATTGAGATGAGTCCATTGGTGTGGTCAAAATTTGATTTTGATGTCTCTACGAGGGAGGATAAATCACACTCTCCTCGACCACAAGTGGAATAGTCGAAGTTACTATTCATTTTCTTCCTCCTTAAACCAACAAAATTTCAGAAACTCTAAATACTTTCAGATCTCATAACTTTCTCAATTTTTGTCCAAAATTATGAATTTTATATGCACAGAAAGTTTGTGAAAAAATCTAACCAATGACCCAAAATCATATAAAAATATGCATCATACACAAAGTTATAAATCTTCAAAATTTCAAATTTCATAACTAGGATTTGAGTTTTCTCTCACCCAAGTGAGCGTTGGGTCTTGAAACTTTTACAGTAGCTTCTTCTATATGTTGGCTACATCCATGTAAATGTTCAGATCAAAATAACATGTATACAAAAAGTCACCATTTTCGATCTAAAACTCTACTTTATGTGGATTATTCTCAAAACAGTGACCAAATCATTATTTTAATTCACAAATATGCTAAAACACAACCTTAAATGCTCTGATACCAATGTAAGAAAATTTATCATAATCAAAACAGATCAAAACAAACTTACTTGTTGTAGATTGGGTTGTATCACTAGCTTTCGGTCGAATCACAAGTCGTAAGTATAATTACATAATTGAAAAACACTTGTTGATCACAACTCAAGAACTTTTTTTGCCAGAAAAATATGGAGATAGATCACTCTGCTTTTCGTTTTTCTTTGTACATTGTTCTCCCTTTTTTTTCTATTTTGCAACCATATGTATATATAGAGGCAGCAATTAACTGTCTTTGGCAGTTATCAGTCATCCAAGAGATGTTTTTTCTTTTTTTGATACAACGACAACTCACACATGTCAGGCATGGGAGCAGCCAGCAGGATCAGAGAAAAGAAGATAACACAAAGCATGAGGCACTGCCATGTGATCAGCCGAGATGAGGCCTCGAGCGTGGTGAACTGCGAATGAAGCCACCCAGTCAGCTGCGCTGTTCATCTCCCTATAGACATGTGTAGCCCCCAAGAGTCCACACTCATCTAAGACCCTGCAGATGTCGTGTGGCAGTGGTTTGAAGCCGGCATCACGACCCTGATCCTAGATCCACTCGACCACCGTAGCCAAGTCACCCTTAAGGAGGATATAGTCTGCCCCCAGCACCCGCCTTGCATAGGTGACTTTCTTCAATGCTGCTATGATCTCAGCACCAAGAATAGAAGTGTTGTATATCCTCCAGCCCCCAACCGCTATCAACCAGGCCTCATGGTCTCTAATGATGACACCCATGCCTCCAGTGCTCCCTTTCTCGCCCACACTACCGTCGAAATTCACCTTGAAAAAATCAAAGGGTGAGGGCTTCTAGGAGACTATAACAGTCCTAGACTTTACTAGAGCAGGAGGGGAGTTCTAGTTTTTCCCAGTCATCTCAAAGGAAGACAGCATGATGGTGCGGGTGACCTCCGCCACATGAAGAAGAGCTTGGTCTGCTATCAACCTTGGGTGCGCTGTCCTATCCTTGAAGACATGGGCATTCCTATCCAGCCAACTATAGTAAGCTAGGTAGGCAATCCTGATCCTTGAACCCTCCAAACTTGACCTATGCAAAGAAGTCTCCAGAAAAAGCAGGAAATCCTCTGTCATCAACCACTCCTGTCGAGGGGCCTGGAGGCCTAAGGCGCGCTCCCAAATCTGGGCAGCCCTTAGACATCCAAGAATGACATAAAAAATGGACTCCTCTACCCATGGGCAGTCTGAGCACTCAGGCAAAATTTGCATCTCTCATCGAGCCTGCATGCCTCTAGTAGGCAGACAATCCCAAGGTTATTTGGTTTATGTGAGGAGCCGTGCGGGCGTGTGTTATTCGCTGGGTAGATCTTGGGTACTTATACAGGATCAAGGAACCTAAATAATACCTTCCGGCTAGCCATTTTGGGTGAGGTTCTAGATTGTTACAAATGGTATCAGCGCGGACTCGGCCCATAACCTATGTGGACTAGGGGACACTGCAGCATGGATCTATTGGGGCTGACCACGGGTCGATTGTGGTGTTTGTGATTAGATTTGAATGGATTTGAACCCTTAGCCTGACGAGGACGTCAGGGCTTGAACGGGGGGAGTATGTGAGGAGCCGTGCGGGCGTGTGTTTAGTCCCACATCGGTTATTCGTTGGGTAGATCTTGGGTACTTATACAGGATCAAGGAACCCAAATAATACCTTCCGGCTAGCCATTTTGGGTGAGGTTCTGGATTGTTACACAAGTCATCTTCTAGATGAACAAGGCATCTCAGAGGTAAATGCGGAGCCTTGATATCCAACCTCCCCTAAATAAAACGGATCAGATCGACCCGACTTTAAAAAATCGATAATACATATCCAAAATGGAGTTTCAATTTGTGTAGAATTCTCTATTTGTCATGTGGGTACTGTTTGAACGACGATGGATTGTACGTCAATAATGGAACTTTTACAAAGACCACGATGAGGCGATCAAGTGAAGAAAGCGATTCGATATGTTAATGTTTTAGCATTGCACCCCACAAGTCGTACATTAGCATCAAATTTTTTTGGGGAGTTGGGAATGGATGTTCAAGTGATGATAAAAATTCAGGTGTTTTAATTCTCCAATGAAGCACCCATGCATCACATAGGGATTGGGTCACAAGACAAACAATTTGAGGGTGCGCACCAAACGTCAGCTAACTAATACTAGCTAATTTTACATCAAGACCAAATAAAAGACTAAGAATAAGATGATGCATACACATGGCACGACCATATTTTTTCTGGCATATTTGATCAGACGATCTAGACCATAGCTTCAAGAAAACCATACCTCATACATCCCATAAGTTATTTACTACTATCAACTAAGTCGAAGTAAATAACGATCTTCAAAATTATATCTATACTAACATACTTCTCTTCAAAGTCTATATTTCTGAAATATTATAAAATATTTATGACAACCTACTAAAATGTTCCAAACTTTCTATGTGGATCGTCGCTTCTTAATAATCATTTACATGTAATCGGCATTATGTGTAGCCTGAATAGTTCACCAAGCACTAGATCTGTCATCGAGAAATCATCCGCCCACATTAATTGACAGGTTGTTCGCACGTATATGCTAAAAATACGTCGAGAACAAACAGAACAACCGGCCCATCACCTTGTTACATGCTACAATGTTCCGGCCCGAACCAAGTGGCGGAAAAATAAATAAATAATAAAATCCTTCGTGAAAGTTCGAATGGTCTGATGAGCTACCTTCACCGGCCAAAGGTACGATGCGCCGCGAAACGAGCAAGTGCTCCGAGACCTGTTCGGGTCGTGTTAGGTTTTTTTTTTTGCCTTTTTTTTTTTTCTTTTCTTTGTACAACTGCAACTCACACAAGACAAGATGAATATGAGTGCAGCTAACAAAACTAAAAAAAAAAAAAAAAGGCACAAAAAGTTCGGAGATACGTGATTTTTCTAAATAAAGCCTCCGAATTGATAAGTCGCAAAAAAGACAACTCAATCAGCAATACTATTTATTATTCTACAAATATGTCTAGTTTGATAAAAGCCGCACTCTCTTCAGAGATGTCGTAAATGGCCTTCCGCTAGCAGCATATCTCTAACTCTGGATCCATTCAATCACCATAGCCTAATGAGTGCCTTCACTGTAGATGCCTTCGCTCATCAAATCATGCGGGCCGGGTTCGGTCTAACCCCTTCACTAGGCTATATGGTTCGACCGGTCGAACCGCCAGGGCGGTCCGAGTCACCGGTTGGAACCACAGACCGACTAGAGAATGATGAGTGCGGTAACCTTACCGAGAGAGGAGAGTATTCCATCTCTTTTTGGTTCGATCGACTTCTCGAACTTCGTTAGGGTTTTGGGTCTCGAGAGAGCGAAGAACGAGTGTGCGTGCTCTCCTTCTCTTCTCTCCATTTCCACTCCCTTTTTTTTTCTTCTCAGACTTTATCTCGTCAGATCTTCTCCAATGGCGGTACTTTTTTTCTTTCATTCTATTTCTTTCCTTATTTTTTTCCTTTCAGTTCTTTCTTTCCCTCATTAAACGCGCGCTCTCTCTTGTTATCTCGTTGTTTGGATTGTCTTTTTCTCTTTTTTTTCTCTCGATTTTAGGTGGAACGGCTGCTTAAAGATGAAGCCACCGAAGAGAAGGGAGATCGGGCCAGAATGGTATGCCTCTTGTCGTTCTACTTTCGATCTAGATCATTATATATTTTGATGAAGTGAATGCAAGAATATCACGATAGTGGATAGGTTAAGTAATCTATTTTTTCCTCCCGCTTGTTGTTGATTTTTTTTTTTTGTTTATTCTTGGTCTATTCTATTTCTATCATATTTTGTACCGAAAAACTCTTTCTTTAATCAACCGCAGTGATGTGAGAATAAGAAGTCGTGAGAATCCCTGGAGGGGAACAAGATTCAGGGAGTGGAAGCGTGTAGTGAGATTAGATTTGATTATTTATTTCATTTTCTATCCTGATAAATGGATTTTTTTAAAATAAAAATGACACTTTTCTCCTGGTAATCATGGTCCGAAATGCTCGAACTATTGGAAATAATATTCGGAAGTATGATTGGTTGATAACAGCTGAGGTTATACACTGCAAATTTGTCTTCAACCACCATTTAGTATCTCGTGGGTATGGGTCGTTTCACCTGTTGAAGCCATCTTCACGACCACTTTATAGGGGTTAACTGCCAATTAAGAAACAGAGTGATACGAATAACGTTTAGTGTATCTTAAGCTCTCCAAACTCATAAAACCTTCGATGACACATACATGCTTTTTTTAACCCTTTTTTTCATTTTTTTTGAGAAATAAAATTAAGTACCTATATGATGGATAAGACTCAGATGAATCATGTCGATGAGACTGATTTTAGCAGATTGTATAGTTTATGTTGAAGGTTTGGGATGTATCCTTATTATGGTTTTCAGAAGTATATATGAGTAGCTAGATCTACTTGCTTGTTTATATTACATAAGAAGCTATAGCAACCAGATTCATCAAATGTACAAGGCCATCATACAATTCAGGTGGACTACGTAACAAGTTCTCCACAATATTTCACAAACATATATTTTCACTATGGGATATTTAAATTGTATGTATTTAGAGCTTCTATAGACCAATTATTTTGCTGTAATTCCCCTCACTCTGCCCCCTCCTCGCGGAATCACAAAGATTTCCTTGTGAAGACCTTTATCAGATCTTTTGTATCTCCATTGCTGACTTCTTCTACTGTTGCAACATTTGATAATTGCCTTTCTCATGCAGGCATCATTTGTGGGTGCCATGGCAATTGCTGATGTGGTCAAGACCACTCTAGGGCCAAAAGGAATGGTATGTGCATCTTCAAACTTTAGCCACCATATTCATATTTGTTCAATCAATTTAACCTTCATATGTGCGCATTTGATATGCAGGACAAGATCTTGCAGTCAACTGGCAGAGGACGCACTGTTACTGTTACCAATGATGGGGCTACTATCTTGAAATCACTTCATATAGACAACCCAGCTGCTAAGGTACTAGTTGGTATCCTTTGCTTTGCCTTCCTGGTTATTAAATTGGATGTATACTTATTGTTATATGCAGGAGCGGCCCAATATATTTGGGGGCCTAAGGTCGTTTTGTCTTTGAGGCCTTCCCTACGGTGGGCCGACCTAAAGCGAATTCAAAGGAGGCTTTTTTTTTCCATTTTGTCTTGAAGGCATTTCCTGCGGTGGGCCTTCTTTGGGCCGGGGCCTTAGGCGACCGCCTCAGTTGCCTAAGGGTTGGGCCGGCCCTGGTTATATGGCCAATTTAGATTGTTATTCTTCATTTCCTTTTCCTCAACTTGTTAAAGTCTAAGTAACTGATTGCAAAATCTTTCTCTGATGAGGAAAATTTCTAAATAACTGATTTCAAATCTTTCTCTAATGAGGGTTTATCTCTTTTTTGTTAAACACCTGGTGTAAATAATTAGCATTCCTTATTTCCCTAATAAAAAAACTGTATTCACATGGAATTATGTTCGCCCTCGAGAAACTAGTAGAGGGAGAATTGAGTTCTTCCTCAATTTAAGAATCAGATATCTCAAAAGTTCAAGATGATGAGGTTGGTGATGGGACAACTTCTGTTGTTGTTTTGGCCGGAGAGCTTTTGAGGGAAGCAGAAAAAATGGTCAATGCAAAGATCCATCCCATGACTATCATTGCAGGTCTGTCTCAAGCTACTGTACTTTTCTCTTTCTTAGTAATTTATCATTAAAGCATTGTTGGATGTCTTGCTTCTAAATATTTGTGTGTAAAATTGATTTTGATTAGCATATTATCCTTTTTGCTGGACTTTTTATCCAGGCATGCTTGAATTTTTATTAGCATATTCTTGATTTTTTTTTTTAAAAAATGGAATTGGCTTTTCAGGCTTTTTGGCAGATTATATTTTCCTTCTTTTGATGAATGTGGAATTATAATTGCTGCAAGTCATTTCACCTGATGTTAGTATTATTCTGTTATATGGTCTTATCTATCTTTTTAAATTAAAAATGATCCATCTGTTCCTTTATTTTGCAGTTTTTTGTGGCTGTTTTATTTTAGATAACTTGTCCTATCAATTTGTTCAGTGGGTCTTTGATATGGGACTCATGGAAGGAAAAAAGAGGAATGATTTCAGAGAACTATCATATTGAATGTTTTGACGTTTTATTGTTTAATAGGAAGCATCACATTGAGCAATAACAGAACAGCTTATGGTGAATGTGGCAGTTAAGGGTGAAAATTCAAAGGAGATTTTGTTAAAATTATCATGATCGAGCATAATGACAAATGAACAGTAAGCGAGGTTGACTAGATATTAATCAGAGGGGGAAACAGACTAAAAGTAGGATCTATGATGTTTTACTTAATAGGTTGTGCCCAAAGGTGTGGGAATAAAGCACAACCATAATGGACTGATAGGGAGTGGGGCTGAAACTTTGGACCCAAGGGGCATAAACCTCAACAGGATGCACAATTAAAAATATAAAACTTAGATTGCCCTTGTCTTGCATTGTAACTCTAGACTTTACAAGATAAACTCCGAGTCAAATCTGTCAGATTGGTGTCTTTGTGCAAGTTATTTAAGTTATAAAATTGATAGTTCAGTCATCAAAGTGTTTCTGTTCCACTATCTCCCTTCTCTCTTTGTATTTGGCTAGAACAATTTCTGGACCTTTTCTTATAGTATCGTAGCATAACATCTCCATATTGCTTCACATTGTCCATATTCTAAATTCTAATTGTTGATGCCAAGAAGCATTTTAGCTTCTTGCATTTTGGTCATTTCTAATTTTATCTATCTGATCTGATAGGTTACCGAATGGCTGCTGAGTGTGCACGTAATGCTTTATTGCAGAAGGCCATGGACAACAAGCAGGATCCAGGTATTGACTAATGTGAAGAAATCATAGGCCATTCTTTTGTTCAATATTGTCATTTTGCACATCATAAATGGGGCTTTATTAAACTACCATAAACTTGGGATCCATGTATTGACCAATGCAAAGAAATCATAGGCCATTCTTTGTTAGATATTGCCATTCTGCTCATCTTTGATCAGCTTGATTAAGTTCTGTAAACTTGTCATAGCATCACCTTTTAGGTTTACCATCACCCAGGTAACAGATTTACTGCAAAAATGTGCAAATTCATACGTGTATATACTTACCCTGTACCTCTTATGGTAAGAAAGAGAAGGGATTCCATTTAGTCTTCCTTTCCTAGTTCTGCACATAATTGACATATGCTATACTTATTTGGTAATGCAGAGAAATTCACGTCAGATCTAATGAACATTGCAATGACAACACTGAGTTCAAAAATACTCTCCCAGGACAAGGAACATTTTGCTAAGCTTGCAGTGGATGCTGTTGTGAGGCTTAAGGTATCACATTTCTTTATTAATCTTTTATGCATCATAAAACTTGCTTTTTTATTTGCAACGTGTTAGTGCATTAACCTTACTGGCGATTGCTTGTGATTTTCTATAATTTACATCAGTAGTTTGATTGTGATGCTACACTTTCTTATCAGCATGTTACAACTTCCTTTTCAGAGATTGTGTCATCAATGTTCCTAGAAATTACTTGAGATGTTACTACATGTTTTGAGCTAATTCTTTTCTGACTTATGTATATTTCTTGTTGATGGCAGGGAAGCACAAACTTAGATTCTATTCAAATTATTAAAAAAGCTGGAGGATCTCTGAAGGATTCATTTTTAGATGAAGGGTAGGGATTTTACCATTTTAAACAAATATTAGCATGTAATGCAAGGCATCATCACATGGTATATGCTAGTTCTTTGATCAGTTACTGATTGTTGCATTCACCTTTTGCAACTTGTGTTTTTTGTCATACTGCATATGCTTCCCTCGGTTTTTGATTATCAATACCATCATCTGCCTTTTGAATCTGTAAAACAATCATATGATACATGATAGCTAATTTTTACCTGTATCTTCTCTCTGGTGAAGATTTATGTGGCAAGGCAAGTCTTTTCTCTACATTTTAATCCTGTCATTATGCTGGTTTTCCTGTCTGTTCACCTAGGTTTTGTTAGTTAACGTCTGATTTTTTTCCTGGCATAGAGGAGCTTTCTTATAAGATAGCTTTTGTACCAACTACCAAGTAATTGTATTTGAGTGTTTTGACTCCACTTTTTATTTTATTCTCGACTTAGTGGAAGATCTTGTGCATGCATTACCATATCTTGGTCTAATGTGCTTTGAGACGTGTCATCTTTTTTTATATAAAAAGTGTGCATGGACATACTGAAGCAGTTGGTCATTTTTGTATCAAAAAGTCATGGGCATAGTGTGGTTGGCGCACCAGTTCATTGATGCTGCCCCTCAGTGGTTGGGCTGCTGATAGATTTGACAATGTTAAATAAAATTCTTTTTATGAACAGCAAATAGTAGCACATAAAGATGTGCCTCGTATGTAAAAGAGAAGGTAAGAAGGTGGAATGTAGGAGGATTAGAAGTTGATAAACAAGATAGACAAGAATTGAGAGGAAAAAACCTCTGCCCGATTCACTCAAAACAGCCGATAGAACAATGCTTGCTAACAATTAAAGGACTCTCAGCTTACCTATAATGAACATAGAACTAGTACATAGTTTGTCTCAATAACAAACTTAAGACTCTAACTAATGTAATTTCATAGAGACTTTAAGTCTTAATCAATATAAAACTCCATTTCCTTAAACTGCTCATTTTCTTCAAGGAAAAAAATCTAGGGCTTTCCAAAAATTTTACCAATATTTCTATTGAACTCTGCATAGAAAGACAAAAAGATCTTTTCATGACGCAACTGCAATGACTCAAGATCTTTCCATAGCCTAACATAGTTGCAATATAAGACCTTGTAAACAATAGTCCAACTCAAAATAGGATTAAAAAAACACCAGAAATATAGCCCTGAAAGCCACTATGGAAATTGCAAGGGAATATGAATGACATAACTCGAAAAGACTGGTTCTATGCAAGTATGAGCAGAAGGTTAACTAAAGGGATTCAAAAAAAAATGTAAGTTAGGGCCTAAATAGGACTGTCAACGGGTCTAGTTGGCTTGAGCGGCCCGAAGACCTTGCTTAAACAAACTGGGGCTTAGGCTCAAGGTTGTTGCACGGATGCCTGTTTGGGCCTGAAGTTGGAGGGGGCTTTTTTTTTCTCCTTTTGGGACTAGATTTTGCTGATTTTTCAGCTAAAGAGATCTGGATTGGTTTTGCCCCTCCTAAAATTTTACCCATAGTCAGGTTAGTCCTTGGTAGGGTTCATCGACTTGGTACTGGAGGTCATATCGGTCGGTGACCGGTTCGGTATGGGTCCGAATCCTGTTATTCTTGGGCGCATAGAGAATAGAGGAGGGCGAGAGGGAGAAAAGGAGAGAGGAGGAGAGAGAGAGGGAAGAAGGATGGGGAGGGTTGAGGGAAACCCAAACCCTAACCCTAGCAGAGTGAGAGAGAGAGGGAGGGCGAGCGAGTGAGGGAAGGAGGAAGGGGGAGGGCCAAGGGAAGCCTTAATCCTAACCCTAGTGGAAGAGAGGGAGGATTGGAGGAACTTACCGGAAACCCTCAAACGTGAGGAGGGGGGAACCCATTGCAACTGGGCAGGTGGGCGTGCCAGGGAGGGGGTGGGTAACCATAAATCAGCCCTGTCTCAAAATCATAGGCTGAACCGTGCCGGTCCCTGATCGATCTGGTCTGGTACATCCGGAATCGGCTGGTTCGGCATGGTTTGGTTATCCTTGGTTCTTGGTCTATGTCCTTTGTGCTTGATTCAGGCCCAGTAGCGCAAAGCCTGATCTTTATTTTTCAGGCTTGCTTTGGCCTAGTTGTGGCCCGGTTCATTGATAGCCCTAGGCCTGACTATCCAAGCCTTCTTGTTATCATGTTTTGCTGGGGCTAATGAGTGCTTGATTTTCTAAGCTGATTTGGGTCAACCATGGACTACAAGATGTTGCAGGGTTTTTTGATTTATGTAGTTTAACACGGGCTGTTATCCAACAAGGGTCGATGCAAGTGTGCAAGGCTGGTGCATGAGTACCTGATCAAATGAAGATTTTTCTATTGCACATGACGGTTCCTTTTAAGGCTATCAAGTTTGTGATGATGTCTTTAAAGAATAAAGTTCCTTTTAAGGCTATCATTGTTTTTAATGATGTTTATAAAGAATAAAGTTTTGTTGATGGGATAAACTTCTAGGATTGGTAGTAGGAACCTTCCATTTAGGGTGGCACACTCTCTTCTGTATGTCCTAGGTGACTTGTCCTGGCACCCTCTGTGTTTTCTTATGATGTTTTCTTGAAAGACCAACTCCCCTATGTCCACACCAAAGCCAGTTCCAGTAACTAAGCAACATCTTGAATTTGCTATCTTTTATTGTCATGTACCTTTGCTCTTATCTTTATATATGGAAAGTTCTAGACCTATAAGATACTTTGACTTTTATTAAAGTTCACCTTACTATGGTAAGCCATGATATGTACCAGATATGGGGCAGCAGGTACTGCAATATGGTTGGTTTTTAAACCTTGGTTGAATGATCTAGACATGATGGTTTTTAGATAGTCTGTAAAATGTTTCATATATTGGGTTCTTGTTATGCTATCATCTATACATCACAGACTACAATTTTTTTTTAATAATTCATTTAATTCACTACGAAATGTATTTCTTGAGCTACTAGTGTAAAAATATATTGCACATGTGTCACATCAGTCTTCAGGTATAATTTCGAGGTAAGAGTGTGATTTTTGTGTGTGTGTGTGTGTGTGTGTGTGTGTGTGTGGATAGGAGTAAACCTAGTAATTTTTTCCAGCATATTTACAGCCCATGGCATCAGCCATTACAATCATAGCAAAATCAGTATTAGGAATATCAGTCCAAAGGAAATCATCGATGCTATCAGTAGCACTACTATCCAAGGGAGTGAGTGGTTGAACTCAACATTATTTTATGTTTTGAACTCAACATATGTTCCCAACTAGTTTGGGATTAAGGCATAGTTGAGTTGAGTTGGTCTTTACCTATGTTGATGCCTTTTTATAATCTTTCGTTTTGTTCGAAAAGGGTACAGCACTACTTGCTCCGTATCGATAATATGCTGTTGTATCGTACAGGTTTATTCTTGACAAGAAGATAGGCATTGGCCAACCCAAACGCATTGAAAATGCAAAGATCTTGGTTGCAAACACTGCTATGGACACTGACAAAGTCAAGATCTATGGGGCCCGAGTTCGTGTTGATTCGATGGCGAGAGTTGCAGAGATTGAGGGGGCTGAAAAGGAGAAAATGAGGGAAAAAGTGCAAAAGATCATAGCTCATGGCATTAACTGCTTTGTCAACCGACAGCTTATATATAACTTCCCTGAGGAACTCTTTGCAGATGCAGGAATACTTGCCATTGAACATGCTGATTTCGATGGGATTGAGAGGCTAGCACTGGTGACTGGTGGTGAAATTGCATCAACTTTTGATAATCCGGAGTCTGTTAAGCTTGGTCATTGCAAGCTCATTGAGGAGATAATGATTGGCGAGGACAAGTTAATTCATTTTTCTGGGGTTGCCATGGGTCAGGCATGTACCATAGTCTTAAGGGGGGCAAGGTACGGCCTTTTTTCAATTGATATCTAACATTAATTTAAATTTTCTTGTCAAATTTTACTGTGGAATCACTTCCTTTTAGGCCTTTTTGAATATCTACCCAGCTTGTCTATTGGATATCCTTTACATGGTTGATGGTGAGAAGACATTAGTGGTCATGAGAAATGAATTCTTCCAATCGGGGAAATCTTGGTTAGTTCAATCCAGAAAAATTGAGACATTAGAAACGACTTTTTAGAAGAAATCTGACATCTCTAAGCATTCGGAATGTCTGATTTGGGACTTGCCAACTGCAACAATCTCTTCTCTTTATTATTACTCGTGGTTGGCCTTTTGAGGATTTATCCAATTGTCAGCCTTTTTGGGCATCCAAGCAGGCCCTTCAGTATCCCTAACATTAATTATCTGGACATAATCATTTTGAAGTTTGATTTAGGTTTTCTCCCTACCATTCTATTTCCGTTGCATAATCCCTATAGATCCCATAATTCCCATGTTCAGCTATTACATGTCCACCCAAATTGATGAGAAAATGCCTAGTATTCTTGTTCATGGTTCTAATTTTTTGATATGGATGTGCCACCTAGCATCTGCTTCTTAGTCCCAATGAAATAAGTGATTAGATAGGCCATTTGAATACAATAGATAAGTTTTTTTTTTACGTTTTTTTTTGAAGAGCAAAACTTTTATGCACAGTATCTATGATACTGCAAGGCGTTGATATTCATAGGATGTTCATTTTCTGTACTTAGTTCCCATGTATTGGATGAAGCGGAAAGATCCTTGCACGATGCCTTGTGTGTGCTTTCTCAGACTGTGAACGACAGCCGAGTTTTGCTTGGTGGTGGATGGCCGGAGATGGTGATGGCAAAAGAGGTAGATGAACTCGCCCGAAAGACTCCTGGGAAGAAGGCTCATGCCATTGAAGCTTTCTCAAGGGCACTCCAGGCCATACCAACCATCATAGCCGACAATGCTGGCTTGGATAGTGCTGAGCTTATCTCGCAGCTTCGTGCAGAACATCACAAGGAGAGAACCAATGCTGGAATTGACGTCATTACCGGCGGCGTAAGTGAAATGAAGTCCATCTCTAATTCTTTAGAAACTAGAATTGCATTTATTTTGCTTATTGTGAATCTTAATTTCTGGTACAGGTGGGTGACATGGAGAAACTGGGGATATCAGAGTCCTTCAAAGTTAAGCAAGCTGTGCTGTTATCTGCCACCGAGGCATCTGAGATGATCTTAAGGGTTGATGAGATCATAACTTGTGCTCCACGGAGGAGAGAGGATAGAATGTAATTTTTTTCTTTTTCCAAATTGACCATGGGAATCTTTTCTTATTGTTTGGAGATGAATTCAGTGTGGTGTGTTTTTTGAAACGGTGCGCATAACTTTCTGATTTGTAAGGCGCTGATCTTTGATATCAGAACTGTAACTGAAGACTGTAGAGCTTTACGATTTTGTATGGGATATATGCTGATGTTAGCTCTTGTGCTTGATCAGCTTTTAAGTTGCTCCAATTGATTGACTGACTTATTTTGGATCCTATGTTGGGTGAAACAGGTGATAATATTGTCCCAGTTATCTTTTAGATCTTGGTTGTTTGTTATGTGAACTTGTAATCTAATTAGTGTAATCATGATTGGCAGGTTTGAGTTTAGTCTAGATGAATGAAATATGCATAAACTAACCGGCTGTAATGATTTTGTGAGTGGTTGGTAGATGCACCACTTCCACAGCTTTCAAAGGCTGAAAGTCGAGCATATATGGCTTGTAAAATGATTAGTCACTTGTTTGCATATCTGCTACCGGAACAACTTGATATTCTTGGTTTACTGACACCTCGTTGTTAGAGTGGAGTAGGCCTGTTGATGGCATTCATGATCAAGTGGATTTTCTAATACCTTACAAGAATTTCCTCTTTTTCTCTTTTTGAAATTAATTAATATATTAAATCAAAAATGTAATCAACAAAAAAAAAGATTAGTTGAAGGATAATTTTACAAGATGGTTATACAAACAAAGCATTTTATAGCACAATATGTTGGATAATTAGAAAACAATATGTGCACATCATATTAGTATGGCCAATGTTAGAATGGTTATATAATAGTATAACAAAATATAGAAAAAAAATAAAATTATTCGGAAAAAAATAGAGGTATAATTAATTAAGGATAAATTGAGAGAAGAATGATATGAGGAAATGTTTTTGATACATATAGAACTCTTTCAGAAAGTATAGTTCTAAACAAGATGGAGGAAATGAATCCATGGAGGAAACTAGTTTGAGGTTAATGTGTAGTTGAGTACATAGTCCTACAGGAAGAACACACTGGTGGTGTATCAATTTGGTCTACACGGTCCTCAGCTTTGCTTCCCTTCCTAAATTCCATAGTCATCAGCTCTAGAATGAGCTGTTAAATAAGAAATTGGGTGATATACTACTGTTTGTCTAGGTTAATGGTATTAGATAGTATTGTGTGGGTAGTGGACGATGACTAATGGCTATGGAGCGCCAATTTGGTGCACGCAAAAGGTCTCCTGTGCCGTGTGACATAACACGTGCTAATTGGTGCAGCCCACAGAACTTATGTGCAGTACTGAGTGTGCCAAGATGGCATGTTACCACCTTAACTTCCCATATGCCAGATTCTCAATTTACTCAGCTCACTGACAACTGTGCAATGTGAAAGAAATTCTTTGGAAGCTGGCTCTGAGGCCAGTAGTTGATGTAATTCTGCACTCAGCTTTCTTTTGTTAATTAATTTTCCATCTGATTTTTGTGCATCTCAACAACACCAGCTTCTCTAATGGTATATTTTGATAAATTTACCACTAGACTTATGTGGTTCTATGAAACAAAGGAACATGGCAATCAATAGTTATGACCATTATTTGAAGGCAGTGAGTTGCTTGCACCAATTAAGTAAATCTGACTTTTGGTGTTTTATGTACCACAAAAGCTGGACCAGTATAAGGATTTCTCTTATACTTTTCTTCGCAAGTTGTATTAGCTTGCCGAGGTTTAAGATGAAATACATCTGCTGACTTCACATATTAGAATTACTGGGGTTTGAACAATAAAAGTCTTGAAAAAAAAAAAACTAATCTACTTTGCAAATCCTCTTTGGTCCAGCTCAAATGACAATTGTGCTGTACCGAAGTAATGTGGTACAGACTTAATTACTTAGACGGTAACAAAAGAAAAAGGTTATCAGCCAGGCAGCAGCTTCAGATGAAGTACCGAATTATAAAGTAGTTTTTTATCAGCAATTGTTATTGATGGTTACTCCATGAACAAAAAAGGAAGTTCTTTTTCATTGATGATTTACAATTACAAGGAACTTTGGAAACAGAATGAACCCTATTAAAGAACTTGTTCAATTCCTCGATCATGTTTCAATTAAAATGCAAATCATTACAATAAACCCAAACAAATTGGGTGAGAAGGACCTCAACTAATAACTTCTGGAGACCATTGCATTTTAATCCACTGCATTGATCACTCTGAAGGAATCCATAACTTTTCGCAAATCTTTTTCCTCCTCCGAGAACACATTTTCTGGCGATTGCAACCTCAACTCATACAGTCGGTTGTTTTCAACACCAAGAACAGATAAATAACGCCTATCCCATTCAAGACGCTGCATCCTGTCCTGTGGCATCACAGCCAACTCATTGTTGCTTGCATATGATTTAATATTTACCTGTATAAAAAGCAGAGAAAGGTAAGGGAAATTATTCCTGCCAAAATATAAAAATAATCAATAAATCTTTTAAAGCAGTACTATTAAGTAAAATTTCTAAGTTTCTCCAAAGCAGCAGGCATGATTACAACTCATTTGTAAGTGCAATCAGTGTCCAGGCACGCAAGCTAATATGAAAAGCTTAAACAAATAAACAAAGCCAAGCAGGCTGCTCTGAGGAAAATAATACTCCAAGCAGACTTCAATACTAAACTTCAATATGTAAGTACCTGTCACCGCCCATGAGCCTTTTTACATCTTTCAGATCAGGGAGATACAGTTAGAAGGCAGATCGAACATGCTATAAGATGGAAACTCAGGATTTTCTGGCATCAGATCCTAGAAAGTTTGGTATGGGAACCCATAATGAGAGCAGAACACTCACCAGGTATGGTCAAACATAGGGTGCGGCATCAAGCAACATCTCCATCAACAAAATTAAGTGCTTTCATTATTCAGTATGTACACCTATAGCCAAGGAAGCTGATTTAAGGAAGATATTACTGGAAGCAGATGGTAATGCTAAACTTCAGATCACAGATCAGGGAGTACAATGAGACGGGCAGGTTGAACATGGTATGAGATGGAAACACATGATTTTGGGGGCATCAGATCCCAGAAATTTTTGGCATGCAAGTCCATATGCAAAATGACTCAATACTATGACAATTCAGTACATGCAACTATAGCAATAAGCAGCAAGGCTTACCCCATCTATTTAGATTTGACTTTATGTATTGTTACTCTGCAATGTCTTCAAAGTACAAAGAGTTGAACCTGGAAGTCTCCAAAGATAAATACCAAGCACAAAATACTCAACATAGATGTTCCAGGACTTTGAACTGTTTGATTGTTTCAGAAATGCCCAAGTAAAGGGAAACAGATATGTTGAACCAATACTGGGATCTGACTTAAGAATATATAAGGATTAGGAATGACCAAAATATTGAAAATATACAGGAAAAAAGAAATTGAACAAAAAAATAGCAAGAAACAAAATGCCATTAACTTTCCTAGCACTTGAAAAAATTCTTAACATGCTATATCAGTATGCTGGGGTTATTGATCTAAAGGACCCAACGAAGCATGTGCACAATTTCCAGCTTTTGGACATAAGCTTAATCTACCAAGAGAATGTCTCCAACACTGCAACACTCGATATTGAAGCTTTCATGTAAACCTTGATAAAATAGACCCTTACCTCCACTTGATAGTAGACTCTGCCATCATCAGCAACTCTTGATAATGCTGATAAAATGTTTGACTCACGCCGAACACCTAGTCTAGTAGACATGAACTCAGTCAGGTACTGCTTGAGCACTTTCTCTGCAGCTAATTGTGGAGGCCCCAAATCTTCAACACTCTTATACCTCGAGGACGAAGGGGAAGATAACTCCACTGATAGGTTTTCATCAAGAACAAAAGGGTCCCGGAAAAATATGTCTGCACCAGCCCCACGGACTTGGATCCAGTTTTGGGGATACAGAAAAGTATAGCCATCGAATGTATCTATATATTCCCTGAAGCAAACTGAGGGTTCTGCTAAGGTGACATCAGGGGATCCCAATTTCGAGAATATTAAACTTGACAGCATGGAAGCTACTATGTTCCTCCTGGGAACTGCGAAAGCTTTAGTATGATTACAATAGACGGTATGTGACATGAAACTAGAAAGAATAATGATGACTACGATATAAATATGAAAAATAGAGTTTAATCTATGCCTCTAGTTTCTCAATCATGTAATGGTCATTTTACCAAAGAAGTTTGTATTGGCAACTTAGAATGGATTAGAATTTAGATACAAGAAATCTACTTCCAGAAAGACCAAAATCCAGTATAGTTTTCCGTAAATAGGCCCAAAGCCCAGAACATCCTTGTCCTCTGCATAGATTGGACAACATACTTGTTTCAGTCTACCAATAACATGAAGCCTTGTAGTAGCAGGTTATAAATGGGTGGCCTGTCTTTCATATAAAAAGGTTAATTATGGTGAGTGATAAGTGTAAATGAGAAATACATATACATCTTCATGGGTTTTCGTTTCCCCTTATATCTTCTTGTATGTTTTGCTTCAATTGATTGAATTTTCCAATTTCTCAAATAAGAGGCCACAACAAATACATCAGAGAAAACATTGCTTCTTTCCAACTATCCCGAACCGGGCGGCTCCGGTTGATTTGAGCCATACCGGTGGCTCACCGGTACGGTTCCGACAACGGAAATAAGACTTATTGCCGAAGTCGAAAAAGGACAAGGAAAGAGAGAGCGAGCAGGGGAGGGAGGGCCGGAGGAGGGTGGCGGATGCCAGCGGAGGCCGCAGGGGGCCGACTTCATTTAAAAATCATAAAATTTTTTAGCCGCAGTCGGACGAAACAGGGGAACTATTGCAGCTTCACCTGCCGCGGCCTCCGCCAGTGTCCGCCACCCTCCTTCGGCCCTCCTTCTTCCGCTCGCTCTCTCTTTCTCTTTTCCTCTCTCCCACAATGTCATGTTCTTTCTCGGTACAGGCCTGACACGGTCCATACCGAGTTGTCTTGCCAGAGAACCAGTACGGTGCCTGGTACCGGTTCCTCCGACCTTGCTTCTTTCATTTTTTTTTCTTGTTTTTTTGATCGAAAGGCTAAGAGATGCATCTTGACATCTCTTGAAACCCACGCAATATTATTATTACCCTAGTCCAAATTCTTGGGGATGCAACAAAGACTTGGAGCCCCAACCGCCGGTTGTTAGATGGAGCGGTGTGACCATAAGCCCAATGCTCTATACACTTAGATGAAAACAGTTTTTTTTTAGAGGAAAGAGATCTACAATACTTGTGAGGAATTTAATGAACAAAACGAGTTTAGTATTTTTTGGTAACCATAGCTAATCCATGAAGATGTGGGGTCTGTACTCTAAAAACACGAGAAAAACTAACCAAAGCATCTCCATCATATTCCTCTTCTTTTACCATGAGTAGTGATTTGCTTTCCATTTTTAAAATCCTTACTCCTTTGGGCATCTTAGGCAGCTTAATTTTAATCTCTTTTTTTTTTGGTAACTAAATTTAATCTCTTTAAAAACTATAACAATCAAGAATAGGAAAAAAATCTTTAAGGAGTTTTGCGAAAGAAAGATAAACAATTATATAAGATTTTAAATGTATTTGCCCTGCTCTCACATGCATAGCTTTTGCTAGAGACTACTTAATTCACTAGAAAGCTCCACCTGAATAACAATGTCCATACATTCCTCCTTTACATTCCTCCTGCTTCCTACTCCTAATTCAACTATTATGGTGAAAAGAGGACTTTCCTCATTAATCCTCTCAAGGAAGGTTTTATAAAGCATAAAATTCAAAACTCCATCAGCTTCTCTTGTCCCAACCTCTCTAATTGCCTCGGCATCCATATTACGAGCAATGCCAAGCCACAGTGCCTAGAAACGAAAGGATCTGCTTTCCTTGTTAGTAAGCACATCCTATGAACATGAACTTGGAATCCCTGCTTTAGAATTAAATCCCTAAAACTGTTCAACCTAACAAAGTTCTTCCAGTAGCCAATTGTATTGAAAGATGGCCACTAAAATCCAACCTTTCCATCCTCTAAATGACCAATCTTTCCACACAAATTATCATCCACACGTAATGGCCTAATTTCGTCGCATCAAGCTCCCTAAATACCTAACCATTTTCCCTGTCAACACACCTTTTCCAAACCTATCTGCTCTCTATCCCAGTCAATCCTCTTTCCAAATTTTAACCACAAACAAAACCTCAAAATCCAGAATCATTCCCACCTTACCTTCTCAATAATCTACAACCTTAGCATACGGACAAAAGGTAATAGAAAAGAGCAATTTGGAGTAGCCGCAAAAATTATTCTCCTCAATCCAGAAATTCTTCCAATACCAGCCATATATTCTCCCTATTCTACCACACAAAAAAAATACTTTTGAATGCGGTTCTTTCATTGCATTTGCTCCGCAACAAACTATCATCCTTTCCAAAATCCCTAATACTTAAAAATTGCTTTTTCCCCTCGGAAACGCTTCATCAACTTATCTACCGCAAAGATCACTCAGTAATCATTCGCCTTCATCCAGCCCCTCCTTCGGTATAACGTCTCTCCAAAAAAAAGCAGCATTATAAAAAACCTTTCTTGAACCTATCCACCTATGACTTTCCCAATCACACTACATAAATCTCAACTAAAGATACTAAATTGAAAAATATTCAAGGGAAAAAAATAAAAATCTGAACTTTTATTATTCTAAGTGTAATTCATCTGCATTTCCATAAAAAATCAACATTTTGGTCATCACCAATCACTCGTCCAACAATGTCTTCACCAATTCAGTTCATATACCACTACATGGATCATAATACTTGGTAGACTAATAAAAGAACATCATTCCATATATAACTACTAATCTACCGTAAGAGAGAGAGAGATGACCGATGTCGGGCGCCGAATTTAGGCGAGATTGATGACCAGGGGAGTTCCTCCCCCAGTTGGTCGAGCTGGCGGACGATGAAATTAGCAGCGGAGGCGCTGACCTTCGGCGCGTTGAAGGAAGGTGCGGGACGCGGAGCGACCCGACCACGGCGGCGGAGGCGGCTGCCATGGGAGGAAGGAGAGAGAAAGAGAGACGGATGGCCGACTAATAACTCATAAAAAGAGATAACGCCGACATGCCGAAATAGCTGTCACCTCCGAAACAAATTATTCAGCGTTATAATTAAAATGAAAAAAAAGGCGTCGTGCTTTTGCGCAGGTCAGTTTGTACCGAGTTCATTTGAAGGTAAAATAATAAGTAGTGAAAGGAAAAAACAAAGAATAATACCCTTATTTGTTGAATTCGACATACTTATTTTTCTACTTAATCTAAAAATTTGAACTTAAAAAAATTATTTATTTTAATAAAAAATAAAATTATTAACACTTGTTTAAAATCATGATCGGTTGGAATGATTATTGCTTTATCCCTTGGTCCAAAAATTTGCTGCTGTTGTTGCTGTTGCTTTTTTTAATATAAAAAATAATAAAAACTAAATATTTAAAATAAAATGAACAAGAACTAGTGATATTCACCATCAACAGCAAAGACAACTTCTCAGAAATAGAAGAACCCAGGTGTGAATTAAACGACGAGCCAAAACCTACAAGTCAATTAGCAATTTGGTTTACTTTTGGAACCCACCTGACCTGACAATTGAATCAATTGAAAGCTAAGATAATCTAGTCCAATTTGACACATACATGTAATACCTTTGGATTTCTGTGCAAGCATCCGCTCTTGCATTTTTTTCATTTTTTACAGGCCTATTTGTTTTTTGGGTGTGGCAAGCTTGGATTAGGCAGGAATAGATTCTGGATTAAGATAAATCATCTAGAACAGGGAAAAATATCTCATCCAATGGACTATCTTGGATAATTTCTATCACTCACTTCAAGCATGGCTACTAATGGGCTATGGCTTAGTAGCCCAGTGGACCATTCAATGCCCTTTATGATGTAGCCCGGCCCAGTTATGTCCTAGGCAGTTTTCCAGACTTCTGGTTGTGCATCCCAAAGCTTTACTCTATCATCCAAAACGAAGTTTTTCTCCTCCCCCTCCGACTGCTGCTCATGAAAGATATTTCTATTTTCTTCACAATAGGCATCAGCATTACTTCTATAGAAAGAGCCCCCTGTTACCTAATCGAAACTCGGAAACACATTGAAAAAAAAATTATTTCCTTTCCCCCTAAACTTTTAGGGGTATGTTTGGCCAGGAGAAATTGCATTCTAATTTTGATTTACGAGGAGAATAAGAATATTCCAATCTTCCAAAATTCAATACCACTCTTCTCTAATATTCAAATTCCATTTTGATTTTAATTTCGATTTCAATCATAAACTAAACATATCAGGAAATATAGCAATTTCGATTTTCATTCTGATTCCGGTTGTGAACCAAATGCATCATAAGCTACTGTTTAGTTCTTATACTTGTTCCTCAGCAAAAGAAAATGAGCTTTTTCAGTTTCTTTTCGCGTTTCACTATCTATCCACCTATGGGACACAATAACACGGCAATCAAAATAGTAAACTGGAAAAACCCAATTTATAATTGATCATGACTTCTAGGTAAGTTTTCTTCACTTCATGTCCATAGCAAGAGCGAATAGATCGAGTATGTAGAATTTTGTTCCACGCAAGTACTAAGCAGCCATGGGACTGCCAATTTCAAGTCCTTATTGACAGGTAGGCGTTATAACTTGTCCAGATAAAGCATATATATGGCATCTGGTTACCCAGAATATAATCCTGAATTCTATCAAATAATAATAATAACAATAATAATTCTGTATCTCTGAATGAAAAGCAGCAATTTAAAGGCCTCGTTCTCATCGTTTGTACACTCTAACAAGTCCATCTTGTCTTAACTTTTGACACTTAAGCGAGGCTGCCTGTTGAAATGGAGGTTAGATCAGAGAAAAATTGCCCCATGGTAGGTAACATGGCACAAACATGACATGCCCCGTTGATCATGGGAAAGGTCAAACACTATGGAACACCTATCCCCGTTTAGAACATTTTTTGCCCAAGGTCTATGCCCATCATTAGCAGATTCCAAAGCCAAAAAATTTAAGTTAAGAGTAAACCTCTATCATGGCGGAAGCCATTGCACCTAGACAACGTAAGAAACTTTAAAAAAACTTTTCTAAGCTTTGGATGTCATTTCTTCAAACATCCTTTTGATTTCCATGCATGCGTCATCATTATAGCTTTCCACATCCAACTATGGCCCCATAACCACATGAATTCTTGACATCTCAAACAAAAAAGGATCGATACATGAAGTTCAGCCGCCTACTTCGGTGGCAGGCGGTGGCGGGCGGTGGCTGCAAATCAAGGATTTTTGGGAAGAAATATCCAAGTGGCATTTTCAACATCCTGTTCTTTCTACCTACTTCTGAAGACTTCGAGAGTTCAGACATATCTGAGGACTAACTCATAGCTCAAAGATCCAACCCAGTGGTCGCTCTCACAACACTACTATTCCCCTCCTTCAACCCCCTTAAAAGCTAGTTCATATCCACATATTCTGGGATACCCATGGTGATGCCGTCGAGTTTCTCAGAGTACGTGGCGGCGATTGAGAGGAAGCCTGTATCGTTGTTGCAGCTTGATGAGGACTTGTGAGGAAAAGGATGGCTATACTCCCACTTTCTCTCTTTTCTTTTCCTTCTTCATTGCCTTAGGAATAATGAAGGGAGAAAGGAAGAGGAAAAGTTAAAGGGGCGAACTTGCTACTCATGAAAACTTCCAAATAATTAACTATCGAACTTGTTATAGCCTGGTGCAAAAACATACACTTGTTTAAAGAAGAACATATCGATCTTTTGTAGAGAAAGAGATCAACATTGTCATGTATAGCTTTTCTGTTGCAAGAAGGAAAGACGAAAGCTAACAACACAGAGAGAGAGACGTTCAGGTGTTGTTTGTTACTTGGAATTCTCCCTTGTTATTAAGAATGAAGTGCATCCATGCAAACTCAAGTAGTTTATTTTTCAATGGAGTTGTTCTTATTGCTGCTACGTAGCTTTGAACGCTCAGATAGGGGAAGGGATTGTGGGCCTGCTTTGGAGGTTGCTTTGGCGGCTGCCCTTTGTAGTGTGCAGCTTGCACACGAAAACGGTTTCTGTCACCGCAAAATCTGATTGAGACACAGAGAAGTGTTCTTTCTCCTTGTCTCCAACTTTTTCCTTGAGAAATGATATGTGTTATTGAAATTAAAAGAGCTCGAGTTTTCTGCGATCTTTGTTAGGACCCGTACGAATATATATTTAGTCTCATATCGACTATATATTAAATAGATCTTAAGTACTTATATAGAGCTAAAAAATTTAAATAATAATTTTTGGCTAAACTTTTAGAGAAAAAAAAAATCTAAATTATTATAAAATGGTATCAGAGTAAATTCTATTTGAATGGATTTGCACTTTTAGCCTATCGAGGATGCTAGGGTTTAAATGAAAAGAGTATAGCTTGCGCCTCTTTTCATTCTACTCCTCTATTTTCTGGAAATAAGGAGTGCTACCGCACACATTTAGGGCACCCCTCATCCTTTACTTGGACTATAAGAAGTCGGAATGTAAATTCAGCCAAGCTAGGCGGGGAATCCGATAAGAATCAATGTAGACATATATTTAGTCTATAACCTTGGCTTTTAATTGAAAGAGAAAAATGCTATGATGTTTGCTCACAATAAAAAGGGAATAAATTGCAAAACCTTTTTGAGGTTTTACATTTATTACATTTGCACCTAATAGTTTGTAAGACCTACACTCAAGGTCCGCCGTACCGGTCCGGATCGGCGTACCGGTGGCCGGCCGGACCGGTACGGTACCGGTCCGGACCACTTTCTTTCCCATCAAAAAAAAAAACCCACAGCGAGGCGCTGTGGTTCCCCCCCTCCCAAAAAAAACACCGTACCGGTGCGAACCGGCCGGTTCGCACCGGTACGAGGCCGGTACCAAGCGGTACCGGCCGGTACCGGCCGGTACGGTCTCCGTACCGGCCGGTTCACAGAAGAAAACCGGAAATACCGGTTTTCATCTGTGTCCGGTACCGGTCAGGGACCGGACCGGTACGTAGTACCGGCCCGTACCGGCCGGTACGGACCGGTACGGCATTCCTTGCCTACACTTATACTTAGTTAAATTAATGACATTAGTAAAACTATTTACTTTATGTACAAAGTTAAAATTGCTCTTAAATGGAGAGGAGGATACACATATTTTCTTATATTATTGGGTGGTTGTTATGTCACTTAAGGTTATGTTGGTAATTTTGAAATGTTTTCTAATATAACATTTGGGTCCAGTTTAAGGTTAACACTTTGACTAATTTTTTATTAAGTTATGGGTTAAAGTGTTGAATAAAAATAAACCTAAGGAGAGTAAGTATAGATTTTTCAAATTATTGAATACAAGTATAATTTATTTTTAATTTTAGAGGGTTTTTTTGTAACTTTGTGAAAGCAACCATAGAAACTCCTTGTTTGGGAAGATGGTCCATGGATGTCGGTTTGTGCTATTCCTTTCTGAAAACGAGAGTTTTGAGAATAGTTAGGAGATTTGGTCCAAGCATAGTATTTTCCATTACAAACTATATAATTTGGATACATCAAAAGTTTTTCTTGGTTGGGAGTTGGGACTGGGGGACTGATGTTAACTATTAGCAGCCATCCAACTTAGTCAAAGATAAATAGTTCTGGGGGAAAACAGGAGGCATGCGAGTGCTAACATTAACTCTCCTGTATCTTTTGTAACCTGCCAAATATTCCCAGCTGAATATCTTTTTTGATACATTTTCTTCTGGTTAACTATATTTAACCTTCAACGGGTGCATGAGGACTGAAGTAGGATATCAGCAAAGGTCAACTGCAACCATATATAACCACATCCTTGGTTAGATCTTCTATAGTTTTCATTGCAGTAGTTTTGGATTAGAAAACTAAAATAGAGATTCTCTTGTTCTAACTAGTGTCTAATTAATTAATCTGTCTTCATGCAGGTCCTTGCATTTTTCAGAGGACATACTTTTCGCAAAATTGTGATGGGTTGACATCCATGTAAATTTACCAAAATTTAGTTAATTTAGAATTAGATCGCGACCATGACTACAACGAGCATGCTCTACCTCAA
Source organism: Phoenix dactylifera (assembly GCF_009389715.1). NCBI lineage: Eukaryota > Viridiplantae > Streptophyta > Magnoliopsida > Arecales > Arecaceae > Phoenix > Phoenix dactylifera. The sequence goes on from NC_052392.1 coordinate 1,182,668, forward strand.
ATTGCCAATACATGCAATTTTCCTTTTACAGTAAAACATACGTCGGAGATTTGTCTATATCAATTTTTGCATCTAGTCTACCATGGAATCCTCTCGCAAGTTCTCTTTAGATTGGCGTCGACAATTCTCATGATGTTTGTATTTGGTGGAGATCGATGAAGAAGATTCGACCCAAGTCCAACTCTACGAACACCCTTATTCCTCTAGATAGGCTGGAATAGTGGGTATAATTCCACTAGATGCTGGCACAAATGATCCTAGCCATGTAGGTCAAAAGATTAACAAGTTGTGTTTAGAAAAACATGGAATAGTTTTGGTCAAAGACGCATCAGCTTGGAATAAATGTGCTACTATTAGAAAAAGGCGAGTAGTAGTGGATGGGTCGTATGACCCGGAAACACGGACTTCCTTTTTGACGGAATTTACCCACCAACCTCCCCTCCGGTTTCAAACGTCACCAAGCTTCTCTAAGCCCATGGTGGCGTTTGGGTTCAGGAAGAAAAAAATTTGGCTTCAGCTTTTTTTTTGGACGCGTGTCAGAAGCTGAGATGGTCCCTTGGGAGCTTCCTTGTGGAACTATGTTTGGCTTTTCACCTGCCGGTTCCCTTTGAGGAGTACACCAATGAGAGATAGAGGGGGGGAGAGAGATAGAGATGCCCCTTCTAGAAAGCAAAGACTAGATGAGTTGTTCCTTTTGGTTTAACTATAATTTTCTTATTGTGATTTTACTTTTTAATTGTCCACTTTTTCTATCATGGCCACCAAATTGTTGTCTCGCTAATGAGAACAAAATAAAGAGTTCTTAAAATATTTTGGTATTTTTAACTACGAAAGCAAACTTTAGCGGTTAGAATTAGCATAACATTGATATGAATTGGCATGTCGAGTCTTCGGCTAGGTAATGTTGGTAAAAGATGCTTGTTTGATAAAGATGGATAAAGCTTACATTGCTGAGAAGGATTGGGCTAACCTTCAATAAACAAATATTATAATTTAATAATTAAGGAGTAGTTATAGATGTGTTTTTGTCATGCAAGTCAGCTATCCTTCTCATTGTTATTGGCTTCTTTTCGGTTTCTTTTTTAATTAGCAAGCTTGATCGGGTACTGTTTTGATCTTAGAATTAGCATAACAATGATATGAATTGGCATGTCGAGTCTCCGACTTGCTAATGTTGGTAAAAGATGCTTGTTTGATAATGATGGATAAAGCTTATGTTGCTGAGAAGGATTGGGCTAACATTCAATAAAAAATATTATAATTCAATAATTAAGGAGTAGTTATAGATGTGTTTCTGTCATGCAAGTTAGCTATCATTCTCATTGTTATAGACTTCTTTTCATTTTTTTTTTTAATTAGCAAGCTTGATAATAAGCCACAATAGATTGATCGGCTACTGTTTTGATCTTAAAATTTCTTTTCTAATTGATTGTCTCTAATTTGATGCTGCAAAACTTAGTAAGCCAACTATTTTGGCATTTTTTATCCTTTAAGCAGACATCATATGAAATAGTATATGGCTAGGGATTTGTGATCCAATAATGTAGCAACAATGCTGAATTAAGAAGTAGCCAAAGTGATTTAATTTGTTTGTGCTAGTCCAAGTGCTATATCAAATTAGATCATCACTTCTAGCTACTACTTTTGCAATCATGAGCAATCAATGCATCTTTTCTTGTTTTAACACTTCCATTTTTGTAGGCTAGACCCTAGCATTAACTCTATTTCGATATTACATTATTATAATTATCAAAATATGAGATGATGCATCAGTTGCGTAATGTTCAAGCTAGATTAAAAGTTATCACTATGTAATCTACTAATTTTGACCAATAAATCAACGAACATTCTAGCTATTAGAAGGCGCACCATAGCATCAACTATAATTCATTCATTACTACTTTCTCTTAATATGGCATCATTCTACCACTAGGGTTTGAAAATTGGATCCCTTCCAAGTAAAGAGATAAGTCAATCGGTTAAGGTTGGTTGGCACTTTGTATAATTTCTTCACTTTAAAATTCAATCTCTAAATTAACAAAACCAAATAATTACCACTAACCATTAGGATCTTAGTCTACGAAGGACAAAGAATTTTGAGACTTTAGATTATTCTTCGAAAGATTGTATTTCTTCGCTTATTTATTTTCCATTACTATGAGACAATGACCCAGTACTTGAACATGGAACACATTTCAACCCCATTCACTTTCTCTTCGTTTTCTTGCCTCCCACTCTCGAATAGTAAAAAGGAGGGATGGCAAGAAACTCCCCCAGTAATGCCACAAGGGAACACAGAAATATACTTCAAACTTCCATCAACTCATATTTTATTCTACCCTCGGCCGACTTTTCTTTGTCATGGTGCTTGCCTTCCCGTCCTTCTTTATGTCTTCATTTTGGAGGTACTTGGATTTTGAAACGTGCGTTGAGGTCTTCGTGTTTGACCCGAAGCCCGTACTCGCGGAACTCCATCTCCCAAACTCCACCGTCACTTTCATCCTCATTTCGTGGCAAAGAGAGACTTTGGGGTGGCCTCTAATTATTCCGGTCCAAATAAATTATATTTATACATTAACCCTATCCTTTATAAGTATCTAACATCTATATGATATATAGCTGATGTAGGATTAAACATACATCTGTATGGATTCTCAGATCTTACATACTTTTTTAGTTTAAACCATGAGATATTCATTAGATTAAGTATTGAAATTTATTTAAATCTGATCAAAAATATAACAATTAATTCATAGTCAATTCAAATAGATTTGTAATATAGTATTTCCTAACACATATAGGGCTCGTTTGGTTCGCGGAAATCATTTTTTCTTCTAGGAATATGATTCTTGAGAAGCAGATTTCTGGGAAGAGGATGCGTGGGAAAGTACTTTTGGTATGTTTGGTTGATAATGAGAAAGTGACAGATTTACAGAGTGCTTATGTTTGGTTGACCATCCACTTTCCTGAGAAAGTTATGTATAATTTCTATTATATACTTAATAAAAATTAGGTCTTTAATGTCTCTTTAATGATGAAGGGCTTTTTTGAGAAAAAATAAAAATGGAGTGATTTCCAGCTCACGGAAAAGTAACTTTCCTATGTTTTTTATCAGAAAGACTTTTCCATGAAACATGGAAATCATATTCCCATGAAATACAACTTTCCCGCCTCTCTCCTTTGAAAACTCCAACCAAACAAGAGGCATCTCATTATTTTTCCGTTGACCATACTTTCCTCTCTTCTTTTTCCGTGAACCAAACGAGCCGATAAGCTATAGGCTAGATCCACTCTGAAACATTTTGTAATAACTGATGTCCACACCCAAAAAGATCAGCCAAAAAGGTGTTATTTTGATTTTTTGATCCTGTAAAAATATCCACGATCTGCACACTGTGGATGTAACAATCCAGAACCTCACCCAAAATAGCTAGCCGGAAGGTATTATTTGGGTTCCTTGATCCTGTATAAGTACCCAAGATCTACCCAGCGAATAACCGATGTGGGACTAAACACACGCCCGCACGGCTCCTCACATACTTCCCCCGTTCAAGCCCTGACGTCCTCGTCAGGCTAAGGGTTCAAATCTATTCAAATCTAATCACAAACACCACGATCGACCCGTGGTCAGCACCCAAGATCTACCCAGCGAATAACCGATGTGGGACTAAACACACGCCCGCACGGCTCCTCACATACTTTCCCCGTTCAAGCTCTGACGTCCTTGTCAGGCTAAGGGTTCAAATCTATTCAAATCTAATCACAAACATCACGATCGACCCGTGGTCAGCCCCAATATATCCGTGCTGCAGTGTCCTCTAGTCCACATAGGTTATGGGCCGGGTCCGCTCTGATACCATTTGTAACAACCCAGAACCTCACCCAAAATGGCTAGCCGGAAGGTATTATTTGGGTTCCTTGATCCTGTATAAATACCCAAGATCTACCCAGCGAATAACCGATGTGGGACTAAACACACGTCCGCACGGATCTTCACAGTGGAACTAAATACACACCCACATGGTTCTTCTATAAATTTGTAATAATCTAAAATTTTATCTAAAAAGGTTTGTCGGAAGATACACTAGCATTAGTAGAGTAGTGCTGCATGTATGATGTAATATTAATGACATGAAGGCTCAAGATTCTGAATGAATTGCTTATTATATGGCGGCCTTTATTGTTTATATGGCGGCCTTTGCTGATATAGTCGTTGCGTCTCTCATGCCTGGTCTGGGGGAAGTCCCATTTATTTGGAGGTGATCTACGTATACTAGATGAGAATTCTTTTACTTAAAAGCTTTTGAATCAATAAACATTGTGTTATAGATCGCACTTAAATATGTGTCTAATAAGATGGTAGAGCACACAAACATATAACCTCCCAAAATGATGTCAACTCTGCAGCACATACCAGATATTTAACCCTGGTGAACTTACTACGCAAAAGAAGCAGCAAAACTGATGATGAGTAAGATGAAACTAACAAATCATTATCAACTTAAATAAGCAAACAAGAATGTTAAAAAAGGATCCAAATTAATTAAAAGATAGTTTTGTAGTATCGAATGACCAAGGTGATGTGGCACGATGAGATTCATCCAGCTCACCGATTATATAGCAGACTAGATGTATCCGAAAACTCTCCAAGGTATTCTGGTCGGACCTAAGTGGGCTGACCATAGATTTGAGATGACTGATCTCCAAGACCGATATCTCTTAGCTCAGCTCGGTGACCTTAACCACTGATTCGAGCAAAGCAAAACCTTCCCATGGAGGAAGCAGCTTGGTCCCTCTACTTCAATTTTGCACTAGCTCCAGCAATTTCACCACGTCTCGGGTTATTACAATACGTCCCTAAGGGGCATTTGGTAACCCCAACGGGATCACCATGATGATTCAAGATCTCCAGTAATCCGAATGCGGGGGTGATCTAATCCTCCGTGATCTAAGATCAATGTGTTTGGTAGGCTATGGTCCAGTGATTAAAAATTTTCGGGTATCTATAAGTAACTTGTTTGGTATGATACGGGGATCCAAGATCACCGACCACATAATACCACAAATACCCCTGATACATCTTAGATGGATTTTTTATGTGTTTTTAATTCTCATGAATAAAAAATATAAGTCAATATGCTAATTCCTATAATAGCTCCATAATTTTGTCACATATTCTACTTTTAGTAGTCCTTATCATATATTTATTAATCATATAAAATATATTATAATAAGATATTAATATATTTATCAATATATTAATTATTAATATATTCTATAAAAATATATTTATTACTCCTATAAATTATTAATCTTATAAAATATGTTATTTTTCATTATAGAATTAATATTTTTATTTATACTTATAATAGATTTTTTAATACTAATAATTATTTTGATTAGAAAAATAAGGTAAATATAGGAGTAATATATTAAATATTTTCATTATATAAATATAAAATATAATAATATATTTCTACTATAATTTAAAATTATCCTTCAATAATAATATGATTAGTAATATATTATAATATAGTATATATTATTAATATAATATATAATATCAACATAATATTATATATATATATATATATATATATATATATATATATATATATATATATATATATATATATATATATAACATTGACATAATATATTGATGGTATATTGGTATATCAATTTTTCTCCTAAATTGAGGAATATTTTTGTCTTTAACTTTCAACCCAGGATCACTGCCCTGGGGTGATCTTGGATTTCTGACCTCAAGGATGGGTATCCCATCATCGGGTTAGGTAGTGATTTGAGGAGTAGAGGTGATTTAGGATTACCGCCACGTAGGATCACCGTGGTGCAACCAAACGCGGTGATCTCATCACCTTCACCTACATCACCCTTGATCCTGAGACGATCACCTCATACCAAACACCCCCTAAGAGTGTTATGCCATGTCAGCAGTTTGTTATGGTACAATTCTAAGTTTGTTGGGATATGATTCGTCGCGAGGTCCTTCGCAAAAAAGCAAATAAAAAAAATCATCCGAGCTTGGGGAAACTTTATCTCTCTGTTTCTTATTTCTACATTTTCATTTAAAATCCTTTCTGACTTAAGCATCGGAAAGTCTGGCCAGAGTCAATCCGATGAGCTCTCATCTTTGTCTGTTATCTTGTAGGTCCATTGAGATAGTGTGCATCGGCGTCCCGAGATCAGCGGCAATGGATAATATTTTAGTTTCACTGCCAATAAAATCCAATTACATTAGAAAATAGGCACTAAGCCTTCTATCTAGGAATAGACCTAGATTGGATGTTATCATTGTAAGTCCTTATCAGGGCCACCAAAAATTCCTGACATATATTCAATACAATAATATCTCTTCCTACATGCTTCAAGGAGTCTCAAAAAGAATTGTTGGCTACACTCGAAAGCCAGCAGTAAGAACATGAAGTGGGTCCACATTTGTCACCGGGGCCAGTAAAATATTAAAAACAAATAGCCAATGCCCACAAGTGTGAACTGTGAAGATTAGTCCAAACTCCAGAGCAAGGACTGAGGCTATACACGTAGGATGCGAGAAGCCTGAGAGAGAGAGAGAGAGAGAGAGAGAGAGAGAGAGGAAAACAGAGAAAACAGGGGAGGAGGGAAGAAAAATCAGACTTCAAACCCTTCTCACACCGTTTAGCTTTTCCAAATTAAGACCTCCACTTCCGGATTAATTAAAGAGGCTTAAACCAATCTCATTTCGGCCTCCTCTTCCCACTTCCATCACATGTCTCTTTTCTCGCCCTTTCTATAATACCCCTCCACTCTTCCCATCTTTCAACTCCAATCCCATCCCCATCCATCGCACCCTCAGCTCCCTATCTTTCCCAGTCTATCTATCTACCAGAATCTCTCCTTTTCTCTATATATATCTCCCTATTTAACAGAGAAGTCAGAGAGAGAACTGGTAGGGAGTAGGAATGGAAGTCCATGGAAGGGTGCTCAGCTCTGCAACACCACCAAGTGAGGAGGAGATGGACCTCAGAAGAGGCCCTTGGACTGTGGAGGAAGACCTTAAACTCATCAACTACATCACTGTCCATGGCGATGGCCGATGGAACACTCTCGCCCGTTGTGCAGGTATGAGCTAGAGATCATCACGACCGATTTCGATTACTACCTCCTTGTCTTGTTAATAACTCCCTGCTATCTTTAGAATCCTCCTCCCTTCTGTTTTGGCCATGACCCATTTCATAAACCAGAGTAGCAGTGCAACACCACAGAGAGAGGAGATATATGAGTACGTAAATGATATTTTAGGATGAACTTTCCTAGTTTTTACTGAAAGTATCCATAGGTAACAAGAGGAAGATAAGATACAAAGATGTTTATACTCTGCCATTAGAAGAGATGGCATATTGATCATATAAGAAGGTGGGCCTTCTTAGGCATGCATAGTTTAGATATTTGTACCATCCATAACATGGCCTACAAACCTGCGGTTTCAGCTAAATTTAGTAGAATTAAACAGATGGGTTTTCTCAAAATCAATTACTCTCTCTCTCTCTCTCTCTCTCTCTCATATTCATTATGAATAAAATATTAACCAAGGCACGCATGCTCCGATATAACAATAAAAAAAACATGGATAAGATTATCCACGCCTTATGTTATGCTCATAGACCTAGCTAAAGGTTCGCATCAGATTTGTTCATATTAAACATATGAGATTCTTCTACTAATGTAAGTTTGTCATGTTCCAATGGAACAGGGCTGAAACGGACAGGCAAGAGCTGCAGGCTCCGGTGGCTCAACTATCTCCGGCCGGATGTCCGGCGTGGAAACATTACTCCTGAAGAACAACTCCTTATCCTAGAGCTCCACTCCCGTTGGGGAAACAGGTAATCATACCATCAGCATCTGTTACATAGTGATGTAAATACTTGTGAAACTACTGTGGTTGATTTCTAGTTTCTAGCCAAAATTATTCCCTGTTATCTTTCTGAGATCCCTGGATTCCTGTTTGTTTGTGTACAGTCCTTTCTTTTTTGGTGAAACTTCGTGCACATTCATATTGACATAGTCCTTTGATGTTATTGGCTAGCTTTTCATAGTACACAATGCACTGCCACATGTCTTGGTGGAACATCATAATCACGTAACGCAAAACAACTACAATGCAACACGCTTCCTCTAGAAACTTATATCATTTTTTTTCCTTTCTTTTCCTTTTTTTTTTTTTTTGGGGTGGGAGCAATGACAAAGTTGCTCCTGTCCACACTTTACATGTGTCGACTACTGATTTAACTTGCATGTCCTTCTTAATGAACAGAAAGTACATGACCTCATAGCATGGTTACCAAAATCACATGTGGTAGCTTATAGAATCATCTTATTGAGAGGTTGACAATAAAACCTCTTCCATAGGAGCTGCCACTTGTGTTCTTATCAATCAATGACATTGTAAATTGGCCAATAAAGTATTCGGTGCTTGTGCACACACACATAGCTGTAATACATGTACTGTTTCAGCCTATGGGACTGGATTCGAAAAGAATGTTTAATCTTTTTTTACACAAAATATCTTTGATGTCCATTGGCATAACATTGTTTTCGGTCAAAGAAAGATTAATCATTCTTTCATGAACAAGATACACTCCTGTCGCATAGACTACATAATGTGCACGATGATGATTCGCATGACTGCTTGCATTCGCAAGTGGCTTCGAGATAAAATACTCATTAGAAAGTTAGGAGACAATTTCACACCGTCCAAGTCTACACGCTTCCTCTTTTCAAAATTCCTTTTCTCCTCTTTGGCTGATCACCTTTTGGAATCCACCAACAGATGGTCGAAAATAGCACAGCACCTTCCCGGGAGGACCGACAACGAGATAAAGAATTATTGGAGGACCAGAGTGCAAAAGCAAGCCAAGCAGCTCCAGTGCGACGTCAACAGCAAGAAGTTCAAAGACGCCATGCGCTATATTTGGATGCCTCGCCTCGTCGAACGCATCCGGGCAGCCTCGGGCAGCTCCCTCCAAGCCTCCAACCCCCTGCCCGACTGCCCGACCGAGCAGCCCGGGCAGGCCTGGCCCTGCCCGGAGAGCTCGGCCTCTGCCCCGGCCGGGTCGAACTCGTCTGACTCGGTCGTGACTCACTTCTCGTCACCTCCCGCCTCGGACTCGTTCACGGGCGATTATCATAATTATCCTGGCTGTATTCAGGGAGGTGAGAATAAGAGCGGCGACGGCATCCAGGCCGGGTTTGCTCAGTTGGACGGAGGGTGGTACGAGAACCGGGAAATGTTTGACTTTGAGCAAGGCGGGTGGGGAGAGAATTTGTGGAACTTAGAGGACAATTGGTTCATGCAACAAGAAGTTTAAGAATTCAAAAGAGAAGAAAATTTGTAGAAAAAAGAGATCAATTTAAGTGTGCAATTTATTAAAAAAGGAAGGGGAGAAATAGAAAGAGGAGACGAAAATGATGCAAACGGGGGAGTTTTAGAATTTCCTATCATTTTCCCCCTCAACCTTTTGATTTATATAAGTTCTTAACTTGGGGATATATGAATTTATTCTTTCTTTGAGGATGTAATAGGAGAATGTCTTAATATTTTGTGGCTTTGTAATTCTAATAAAATCTCAATTGTGAATTGCTAACAGCATATTCATTCAGTGTTTTCCTTTAATATCTTGGTCTTACTTGTAGTCTCTGCAGTGCTCTAGTAATTTTATACTTATTCATTGCCAAGTATATTTAAGAAGTGCGTACACATATATTTTGCGCTGGTTAAAGATGAAGTGTTAGAGATTCATATAATGGTATAAGTGGGTGCACTATTTTTGTCTACAAAAAGATGGCGATATAATTTTATGATATAATCAAAATTATTGAAAATTTTTCAAAAGTTGGCGGTGAGTAATCAAAGTTAGAAATTCGGTATAAATATATTTGCCACCATTTTTCCTCATTTGCTGGTAGATAAAGCAAAGTATTAATTTAGACAAGAGTTAATAATATGATAATTTGGATCTTTAAAGAACCATAGCTATATCAATCTTTGTTATCATAATTTATTATTTTATTCAAATTTTAGTTTTAACTATGCTATAGACACTAAGAAATAGGTCTATATATCATCGATCTTAGACTGCCATGGATTATGACTTCTTATTCTCACGAATGCTGCAAATGAATACAAAGATAGGACTAGGCTATACAATGCACGACCTTCTCTTACATGGCATCCTATAATTTATTTTTCAAGAATTATTAACTTAAAATTAAGAAGAAAACTTTGTGGCACTTAACAATATCCAATCTTTTATTTGACTGCCATTTAATATTTAATATTTATAACTTTAATATTTTATGATATCATGCCGTAATTACAGAGCTTCCTTCCAAAAGTACACCTTTTCTGGCCCCAAACAAGCGGCCGCCCCTAGCACGCGTCGCCCACGTATTGACTCTGCCGTCCGCAAAAACGAGGTTCAACGCACAAAGGAGAAAAAACCGTAGCTTCTTTCGCAAGTAGGAGAAAAAGATTGCTCACCCCTATAAATAAAGCAGCACCTCGCACGTGCGAGCCGTGGTTGCGAAGGTAATTCCGCCGGCTCCGTATCCAGAAGGCCGCCACTCCGCGGAAGTCTCCCGAACGTGTGGTCCAGACTAGTCCACAGAACGACACGCGTCCCTTGCCAACCTGTCGAGCCGCCGGGACGACGGGAAAGTAGAAAACCGGGTCTTCGCGCCACGTCAGTGCCCGCGGATCCGGCGGAGGAGGCGGCGTGGACGACGCCGTCTCGTTTCGCCACGTGGGAGGTCAAGTCCACCGGTCCCACCTAGGAGTCTCGCGGTCTCGTCACTGGAGTCAATGGTTTTGCGAACTGGGGGGCGATCTTCCACCGTTCGATTAATTTGTCAGCTTGAAGGTGAAGCAGATAACCGACCGTCCAATTTAGTGATGCCTACTGGAACAAAAGGCACGGGTTTTTTTTTTTTTTAATCATTTGACCATGTAAATTTATTGACCAACCTTTTTAAACGTCTCTTGCCACTTCATTTAGTGGACCAACGTTTGTTGAGAATTATGATAGACTAGAATCAATCTTTTCTTTTTAAACAGTTAGGAAAACAACTCTCAAAGTTTCAACATGGATTTTGTTCAAAAAATAAAAAATAAAGGTTCAGATGTGGAAGCTTTTCCAAATGCAAGAGTGGATCAAGCAACTTAGAATAAGTTAGATTCGTGCATGGATGGCTTCTATTATTTTTTGAGTGAAAATGGGGCCCCATAATATATTATTATTAAAAAGAAGTAAATTTACAAATAGGAGGAGCCATGGAAGAATGTATGAGGATAAGTAGGAAGAAGAGAAGAATGCAAAAGTCTTCGATTCTTTTTTATTTTATCGAGCATATACACTTCCAACTATGAAAAGTATGTAGCAAATCTCGCGGCAAACGACCGCAAGAAGCTGATCCTCTACATTTTTTCAGCAATTTTTTGTTCCTAGCTCTCTATTTGGTCCATAAATCATAAAAATTTGAAGGCCAACCCTTCAATTTCAGCTGTAGTTTGATAGTGGACCAAATGCTTTTAGAGAATGAGCACAGGTGATTAACTGATTCTCTGCTATTACCCCACAGGGCACCCGATACTAACATTCCATCCTTTCTTAGCTAGAGTTTTTTCTGTGTGAAGTTTGTTTCTTAAAGCAAGCCAAAGGAAGACTCCGACTTTCTCTAGAATGACCTCTCTCCAAATGATCTTATGATATGGGCATCTCAATCTTCCATTCAAAAAATTATAGTAAGAGCCAACTAAATACATATATACCATTTGGGATTAAACTTCCATATCGAGACATCAACAAGCCTCGAGAGTCTACGTAAGGTAAGAATTTCGTAGTCTAATATGCCATCCCAACATTCTCCAAATGGATGCCTTCTATTGCTGCGTATAGAAGCACTATCATATCTTATTATTGCAATCCTATGACTCAAATAAAATATTATTTTTTTGAGTATTACAATATAGTATCATCAATCATTTTTTTAAAAAAATAATGAATTGTACTTGTCAAATACCTGGGAAAATCTGGAAATAGAATTTGTTCAAAAGAAGATTAATTTGGAAGCTCCTCTAAACATAGGAAGGATGCAACGATGAAATTAGTTAGTTTACTGTATCAGTTGTTTCTATTATTAATGCAGTACCATACATACTATTTAAAGAGGACGACATTCGCAGATTACTGAAGGAATGTGACTCTCATCAGCTATGCACGTATATTAGGAAGCGAGCAGTGCGGCAGACTGGGTGGCTATCTTTGCGGCCCACCACTTTGGAGGCTTCATTTGGGTAGAGCACAGGACTGTGCCTGGGCTCTTATATAGCATTTTATTTTTTGATTCAGTTGGCCGTATTTACACTCGTCGAGTGTGAGCTGCCCATGTACAAAAAAAAAAAAAAAAAGAAAAAAAAAGAGACGGCTAGGTGGCATTCCTCATGAGTCGCACTAGGCCTGGGGCCAGCATATATGAATGCTTCAACACTTACGCTAGGAAATGTGGCCATTTAGCTCACAAGCCTGCAAATGATAATTTTGTGGTCAACATGGAGACATCAGCTGCCCCCTTAATCAAAGATTTCTTGCATGACATATGCTAGATAAGTGGTCCCTTTTATCAGTCTAAGCTCCAAAGGAAAACTAGGTCCTTATTTATTTTATTCTATCTTAAGAGCTTACTTCATGAAACTGATGTCTGTGTCACAGTTCAAACTTGTTAAAAAAAAAAAAAAATAGTACTGTTTATTTATTTATTTAGTTCAATGGTCGCAAACAAAGGAAGAAACTTGAGGATGACAGAAACGCTCCTACAGATGCCACTGAGCAGTAGGGTACGGTAATTAGTTGAGGACAGGAGAGGAAAATGGAGGCAAGTGATAACGAAATTAAGAAAAATGAGGCCCGAACAATTGTTTATTTAATTGATTGGCATCTCTTTTTCAAGAGCTTCTTTTCTTTGAAGAAGGTTGGTGTTCAGCATCTCTTTTCTGATTTTATTAGCTGTACTCATGTACGTTCAGTGTGAGTCGCTGTTTTATTAAAAAAAAAAGGAAAGAAAAAAAGCCGGTGTTCAAATCCTTAGGTAAGCAATGAGATGAGCCAACCCTTGCCTGACCTAATAACATACCATTTAAGTCAACCATATTTGAAATTGAGCAACAAATGGTTTCATTGGTCAGCTAATTCAACTCGCATCCAGACGGGAATTTCGGGGGTCCAAATGATAAAAATGGGCGTAATTGGCTGTTGGATTGGATTTGGGTTGAATCCTTCGCTTAGGTTTTGGAGGGTGGCCAGTATCTATCACAGGACTCCAGAATTTCGCAACAATTTCCGGTTCCAATTCCAAAGAATCCGTTGCTCGCTGCAGGAGCAGGAAGACAAATGTAGGCCCAAATGGCCCATCAGTCCAATTAGCAGGCCGCACGATTTATGGATCTATAATGGTTTGAACTCTAGGTTGAATCAATTCAAATGACAAGTAGAATGGATCGCTGTGATCCCCCAAGTTGGATCAAATTTATTTTTTTTATTCATATTGTTTGAACAGTACACTCCCTCCTCTGGAAGTCGTACTCTTGCTCCTCTTCCTTCCAAAAGAATTGGATCAATTTACTAAAGGTATGAGTTGTTATAGTAGTGTGAAGGTACAGAGTCCTATGGAGACAAATAACCAGAGTCCCATGAGAACCAGAAGAGAAACACCCAAAAAAAATCAAGTTCTTGCAAGCAAGACAGACTAGAACCAAAAGCAAGCTAGATTATAAGTGCAGGTAGTGAGTTGCAATTAGCTTACCCATCTGTAAGTGCATGTAGTGTACTAGTCTAATTGGTTAATCCATAGATCAGTTACAGAGATGAATCTCTCTGTGTTTGTTAATTGCTGGTACAGGGACACATGCAAAGATAAACCTAGCTTGCTTAGCTCACCATGATGCAAGATGACGAACTCGTGTATTTCAATGTCAGCCCTACCAATATCTGGGATGCATGCTGCAAAATGAAGGGCTCTGCAAGAGTTCCAGTTGTATCTTTCGTGCGAAAGGATGATTCACTATTTTTCGCGATATGCACTGTTGGATCGTGCAATAGCCACTACATCATCCATGCAAGCATATGAAAGAGAAAAGTTCGAAGTACTTTGAGATTTGTATGAGACATGATCTAATGATTGATGTTGCGAAAGGAAAACAATGATTCAAGATACAACTTGAGCATATTTTACAATTGCATAAATCATGCACGCGCAACAAGAAGAAAATCTAAATCAGTGGGTCGAAGGCTTTCATCCTGCTTCCAAACAACTTTCTTACATTATATTCTTCATAAATGATCGAAGAACTTTTATTTTATTTTTATTTTCGAATTGGGATTAAGGTCCTGTTAAGAAGGGTAGGTACAAAACATCAGCATCTAACACTATAATTCCATATGAAGTCCTCACCCTATCTTTTACAAAGTGGAGTCAGTTCTGATAGCCGCGTTGCCACCACAATGGAAGGCTTCAAGTTCTTCTAAGCGGCAGACCAGAGCTCGGTTTGAGCTCCAAGTGGGTCTGCAGCCTTCTTAGGTTCAACATATTCCAATCTGGACATATCAAATAAGTGCGTTAAAATGTAAACTGTGCAATTTTGTATTGTCTTCTTTCCAAGTTATATTGAAAAGAGAAAGATGCTAAATTTATGGAACAAACTTAGAAACAACTTTATAAAAGATGAAACAGACTTCGCACGTACCATCTTCGCACTTATTATTCTATTTGGTTAGTTTCTCTGCACTTGTTGGCATAAATGAGGCCAAGTGGAGAGTTTTTATGTGCCATGTCATGTCATGATGGGATTTCAACTTTATACCCATTCTTGATTGCTTTCACCCTTGTCCTACTAATCTTTAACTTACCACTAGATTTTTGAAGATAGGCTCTAGATTCCAAATGAGACATGGATTCAATTGTAAAACAAATTAAGATCTACTATGTATTGTGGATTCAATTGTGGATGTAGGTCATTGGAGGATTGACGAAGGCATCTAATAGAACTTTATACTATGGGTAGCAGGAGGGGGGGTGCTCAATTAGGTCACCATGATGCAAGATGACAAGGATTTGCAGAAGTTCCGGTTGTATCTTTTGTACGAGAGAAGAATTCACCATTTTTCACGATATGCACCATCGGATTGCACAATAGCCGCTATGTCATCTGTGTGTAGACAGATGATGGAGAGAAGTTCGGAGTGCTTTGAAATTCATGCAATGTACCATCTAATGGTTGATGTTGCAAAAAAGGATCGATCATTCTTTCGCTCGAAAGATACAGCCCGAATGTATTTTACAACTGCATAAATCATGCACGCGCAACAAGAAAAAAAATCAAAATTAGTTGGCCGAAGACTTCCATCCTACTCCTAAACAACTCTCTCTCACATTATGTTCTTCGCAAATGATCTGAGAACTTTTATTTTATTTTATTTTTATTTTCGAATAAGGATTAAGGTCCTCACCCTATCTTCCATAAAGTGGTGGCAGTTGTGATAGGCGCGTTGCCACCACAATGGAAGGCTCGAAGCTCTTCTAAGCGGCAGAACAGAGCTCTACTGCAGCCTTCTTAGGCTCAGAAAATTCCAGTGTGGACTTCCCTACAAGTTTCAGTGCCATCCAAGGGGTAAGAGGGAAACGAGTTCCAAGGCCTCAATGATGACATGTTTGAAGAGATCATAGCTTGTTGGGTCATGTACATTGGGTTACTGGGTGTAAGTTAGCTATACTATTGGCTTCATCAACTGACAAGTGTCCCTTGAAAGGAGGGCTACAAGATCTTGGACACGAGTTGGCAGATGAAGCCTAGTTCAAAAGCTTTTGATCGAATTGGCTCTGTAACTACCGTGATATGCATCATAAATGGGTCCGAGCCAAGCTTTCTATAACGTGCTACATGGTCCAAAGTTTCCTTTCCCTTACGTATTATTGCCCAACATGAAGAACCATGCATGCTGCTTTGTGTCATCTTGGTCCACATCATGGTGTTTTTTGGAGCTAGCATTGACTCTGGCTTAATTAGTGTTTTACTGAAACCAATAATCTGGTCTACCTTGGCTTAATTAGCTAAAGACCCAATAGTTAAAAGAGGCCATGGTTGGCCCATGAAGATCATGTTTGATTCAACCCATCAGTTGTCCAAAGACAAGAACTTAGATATCAAACCAATTTGGTTGGGACTCGGTGATAAAATATTCATGGCATGCTTGGCCCAACGGGCGAAAGACTACAGAGAACATTATGGTCTTGGCATCATGACAAGAATGGAGGAATTCTAG
This sequence comes from Phoenix dactylifera, assembly GCF_009389715.1. Classification (NCBI taxonomy): domain Eukaryota; kingdom Viridiplantae; phylum Streptophyta; class Magnoliopsida; order Arecales; family Arecaceae; genus Phoenix; species Phoenix dactylifera. Next base: position 1,199,041 of record NC_052392.1, read on the forward strand.
CGTTGGAATTCATGGTCTTGAGCTGATAAATTCACCTTTGGAATTTGGATGGAGCTACGGAGGCAGCGGCAGGTAAGAAACTGTGGTCCTCCACTGGTAAAGTTATATGGGAGACAGTTGTCACCTACTTTCTTTTTCCTAAAAAGAGAACGGAGATGAAGTTCGGGCCAGCGTCCCCTGCCATTGCATTCAAATAGGCAAGGTAGAGTTAAAATTACACAAAAATCCTCGTCCATGGCAGATTATAATAATGCGTATTGCATAGATAAGATCCGACTTAGGATCAGAACTAACAACTCTATGCGTACTTTGAGATGCACGCTAGAAACATGTTGTATATGGACATACCAAATAAGTGCATTAAAATGTAAACTGTGCAATTTTGAATGGCCTTTTTTCCGAGTTGTATTGGAATGTAAGGGCATCATTTACGTGAGCGGTGTTCTAGGGACTGGCAACATCTTTTTGGAAGAGAACTCTGCGATGGTGATCTAGTAGATTCGGGATGTACAGCGGCGGGGCGATGGCCACCCATTGCTCCGAGATATTTAGAGTTTGGCGAGAGATTGTGGCTCATTTCAGATTGCTCATATATACTGAAAGACAAACAGAGTGACATAATAGATCGTGTCCTTTGCTGTTTATCATTCTGGAGAGATTCTTTGGATATAGTCTGATGTCACGCTCCCACTCTTGTGCCACCTTCTTTCGCTCTCTTTGACCACTACTCACGGATTAGCTAGGAATCTTCTTGCCAGTTAGCTCTCCGAACAAATGTAGAACCAGAATGGATGGTTTTGTGCTTATTACCAGTTCTTCCTCCCGAGTTGACAATTTTGATGTCAATTACGGTTTTACCAATTTCAAATCATATTTGAATTTGGTCAAACCCAATCTCTATTACTCAATCAAATTGAGTCTAATCAGTGATCCAATCACCAATTAACTTTTCCAAGCAACAATTGCTTAGGGCAATCAGTCAATCACATTGACTATTTTACCTCTAGACGATTCTCAATCGTCAATCAGCCATTTGATCAATCCAGAAACTTCTAAGCGTGTGGCCTCACAGGTTCGAACCTAAGCCGGTAGTACAAGAACACTTCATGTACTAATCGAAGTAACCATCTAGCAATAAGACCCGACGACCGGATAGGCCAAATAGATGCAAAGCAACATTCTAAAACCTATGGACTATGGTTACCGCATAATTCATCCTCTTGACCAGAAAATGTCCAGGGTGGGTTCAGAGTCTGTCTATCATCCATCCGAAAATATGTTTCAATTCAATAAGTCAAGTGATAGTGATTTGACTTTTCCTGGCCAGGGTACTACTTAATTGAAAACACAAGGCATTCACCCTTATTTCTAAGGGAGGTCAATCCCATCTTGATCTGCAACTGACCACCACAAGTACTTGACTGGACCCAGAAACCTTTCGTCGCTGGATTAGAAATTCAGGTAGTCCGACACCAAAGTACAGTGAGTTGCTTGCAAGCCATCGGTTGCAATCTCAGGTCTAAAGGATACATATACCCATATCCACTCGGAACAACTCTTGACAAGAGAGAGTCCGTCAATTGGTCACGTTCAGTGAACGTACACTACCATTCACTTGTATACCATACTAGTATCTCTATACTCTTTGGTTTGGAAGACAACCAACAAATATGATACACACAATGATCTACGCCCGATAATACTATCGTCCTGTTAATAGTATATCATACGGTTATGAACATTTAAGGATCTGTGTGACAAAATTATATTTTATTACACAAAGCAGTCCTAAGGATGGGTTAAGCATGAATTTCAGAAAATTTTTATGCGGAAAGAACGGGTTAAACATTTTAACCTAAAATATGTTTGATATTTTAGATATTTTATGCTTATTACCAGTTCTTTGCTGGTTACACTCTTGCTAGAATGGTGTGAGTAGCAGGTATACCAAATTTTTTTTTCTTCTAAAATCAATGTACAAACTTAGAAACAACTTTATGAAAAAAGAAACATGCTTGGCGCGTACCATCTTTGCACTTATTTTTCGATTTAGTTAGTTTACCTGCACTTGTTGGCATAACTGAGGCCAAGTGGAGAGTTTTTCTGTGCCATGCCATGGGATTTCCACTTTACACCCATTCTTGATTGCTTTCACCCTTGTCCTACTACTATTTAACTTACCACTAGATTTTTGAAGATATGCTCTTGATTCCATGAATGACGAGAATGAGACATGGATTCCACTGTAAAATAAATTAAGATCTACTATTTATTGTAGAGCATGTGACCTACAAAGGTCCCATGACTATTTACAAATACCTCAATGCTTTCATAGCTTGTGCCCCATGTCTACCTACTCCAACGAAAGTGTAGACCAAGACACTAGGGTCCAAGAAGGCCAACAAGGGCAGCGGAAGGTCATGTTGGTTCCACCCTAATCTAATCAGGATCGAACCAACTACTCAGCAAGTCACTAGGGTCAGGATAAGGTCATTCTAGTAAAATGCCTTTATTAAGGCTGCCCATACTCTAGGGTCATCCAGTATTTAAACCCTTCCACCATTTCTCCAAAACAACTCAATTCCTTCCAACATTTCTCTTCTAATACTCTTCATGGCTTGTAAGCTCCACACCAACTCTCTCCTTCCTCTCGTTCTCCTTACCTTCTTCCTTCTCCCTTCAACACCCCTTTCAAGCTATCCAAACAATGAAAGAGATGAGTTCATGAAATGGATATCATGGAATGTCCAAAACCACAAAAGAACTGTCGCATGGCAGCTGAACTCCAATTCAGGAGTGCTCCACGGTGGGTCGAGATCTCTTGACATGAAGCTGGCCAAGGCAGAGGCAGCGGCAACGAGGTACATTGTGAGCCAGAATGGAAGCGGGAACTATAAGAGCATAAGAGAGGCTATAGACAGCATTCCATTGCATAACACAAGGAGAGTCATCTTGGAGATCAGATCTGGAATCTATAGGTATTGTTGGCTTGATCTAGTTTTATGGCTATCTTCTATTTGAGCTGCCAATTTTGATCGAAAGGTTTATTTGCAAACACAGCCACTAGTACCTCAAGCAGTTAAAAAAGTTCTTATTATGGTCAGCATTTCTGATAATGTTGCAGAGAAAAGATAGTCATTCCGAAATCCATGTCCTTCATCACCTTCTTAGGCAATGGTGCGAGCCCACCGGTGATAACAGGGAACGACACAGCAGCCACAAGGGGGAAGGATGGAGTGCCCCTCAATACATTCCACAGTCCCACTGTTGCTGTCAATGCCAACTACTTCGTTGCAGCCAACATTAAGTTTGAGGTAAACCATCCCTGGGAATTAATGGGCCCTGCATTTATAGTCTGCATATGATTCCATTGGAAACCGACCCAACTCTTGGTGCAGAACACGGCCCCATACCCGGAAGTTGGGACAACCGGAGGACAGGCGGTGGCCCTTCGGATCTCCGGCGACAAGGCCGCCTTCTATAACTGCAGCTTCTATGGGTCTCAGGACACACTATACGACCACAAGGGCCTTCACTACTTCAACAACTGCTTCATCCAAGGGTCTGTGGATTTCATCTTTGGGTATGGGAGATCTCTATATGAAGTAAGCGCACCTATAAATCTATAATCTTATGACAACAAATTGCCACCGATAACTCTCGCTGTTTATATTTGATGGGTTGTGTAGAACTGCTATCTGAACTCCATTACAAAGAGGGTGGCATCGCTCACTGCTCAGAAGGGGAGCCTCAAGACGATGGAGAGCGGGTTCTCGTTCCTCAGGAGCACGATTACGGGAAGCGGTCTGGTATACCTTGGGAGGGCATGGGGAGACCATTCAAGGGTTGTCTTCTCCTACACATACATGGACAAGGTGGTCATACCAGAAGGGTGGAACAGCTGGGGCATCCAACGGCCCGAAACGTAAGAATCAAAATAGCTCACGATTAATTCAGTTGATCATGTGGTTTGGACTTGGCCAGTTTGTTGTGACTAGGGTCTAGGGATATAAAAGGATGATGCATTAGGCCTGTCTAAGTTTAGGGCCAGCCTGTTGGGTTAGGGCTAGACTATTGGGTGCGGCTTGATCCGACCAATTTACCAGACCCAACCTGCCAACCCAATATGTCGACAGGTTCACAGGTCGGAACAGGCCAGGCAATCTTGGCTTGCTAGCGGACCTCCTTAGACAATCGAGTTAAAAAAAGGGCATGTGTTATATTTTTCTAAAAATATATATGTATATTTTTATTAGTGTGATTGTCAGCCGTTGGATATAGTATTTGTTTAGAAATTTGTGATTAATATTGTTATTTTATTGATTTTGTTCGTCATGCAATGCGATTTAGTCCAAAAACTATGAAAAATGGTCTAGTCATGCAATATGAAACTCAAAATTAAATGGGTTTTGGCCAAGTCGATTGGCTATGGGTCAGTTATAGGTCTGATATCCTTGACACGCTAGTATCTTGGGTCGAGTTTAGGCTAAACCTTAGGAGACTTGATATAATCTGACTCTATTTTGACCTGCAAATTGTTAACCCGAGCTTTATTTTAGTTGTCAACATTCTTTGAATTACCAAGTCAGTAATTAGCCGTTACTTGTCGCTGCTTTTCAGATATCAGTAATCAAAAATTGGCAAGAGATTTGAGGACTCATAGTCATTAATTAAGATCTTTTTCAGTTTCTCAAAAATTATTAATTTAAGCCTCAAGTAAATTTTCAAAATGCGCTTAACTTTCACCCAGAGAGAAAAAAATGAAAATAAAAATGGTTCGACCTATTAATGCTATCTGGATCTATTAAGTAATTGGAGTGTATGGCCTTGGCCTGTCATTGAATTGTTAACTAACAACAATATAATCTACCTTTTTATGTAGGAGCGGAGTGTACTATGGGGAGTACCAATGCAGCGGACCAGGAGCTAACTGGACGGGGAGGGTCCATTGGGCTCGTCTGCTAACTGACAAGGAGGCCCAACCTTTTCTCGGCACCTACTATGTCTATGGGGAGTCCTGGTTATTGGGCCCACCATCAGCTTAGGGTCTTTCATTCTTACAATGTAATGGGCTTTTTGCACTTTGAAACTAATATAGGCCCACTCCATTAAGCTATTCAAATAGCAGATTGGTGAATGTAAAGATGTTATGATGTCCCTAAGAAAATGCAAGATGTTTACTTATGTGCACAATATTAATGTCACATCAAATGAAATTCTCTATAGATCACAGACATACTACAATTATTTATTATGGTAATATGCTGATAATTTTATCAAATTTTGGATATAGACAAGCAATATCTGATATATTTCTGAGTGTTAATTTACATTGGAAAAATAATTGTAGAATATCAGAAGGCACAAGGCCACATCAGAAGGAATAATTGTAGAACTTCAATAATTGCAGCTTCTATGGGTCTCAGGACACACTATACGACCCCAAGGGCCTTACTACTTCAACAACTACTTCATCCAAGGGTCTGTCGATTTCATCTTTGGGTATGGAAGATCTCTATACGAAGTAAGCGCACCTATAAATCTATAATCTTATGACAACAAATTGCCACCTATAACTCTCGCTGTTTATATTTGATGGGTTGTGTAGAACTGCTATCTGAACTCCATTGCAAAGAGGGTGGCATCGCTCACTGCTCAGAAGGGGAGCCTCAAGACGATGGAGAGCGGGTTCTCATTCCTCAGGAGCACGATTACCGGAAGCGGCCTAGTTTACCATTCAAGAGTTGTCTTCTCCTACACATACATGGAGAAGGTGGTCATACCAGAAAGGTGGAACAGCTGGGGCATCCAACGGCCCGAAATGTAAGAATCAAAGTAGCTCACGATTAATTCAGTTGATCGTGTGCTTTGGACTTGGCCTGTTGTTGTGAGTAGGGATATTAAAGGATGATGCATTAGGACCGTCTGAGTTTAAGGCTAGCATGTTAGGTTGGGGCTACACTATTGGGTGTGGCTATTTTTGATCCGACCCATTTACTAAACCGGTTTCACAGGTCGGGTGCAGGCCAGGCAATCTTGGCTTGCTAGCAAATCTCCTCGGACAACAACCGAGTGAAAAAAAGGGTATATATTATATTTTTCTAAATATATATATATATATATATTAATATTTTTATTAGGGTGATTGTCAGCCGTTGAATATAGTATTTGTTTATAAATTTGTGATTAATATTGTTATTTTATTGATTTTGTTCGTCATGCAATGCAATTTAGTCCAAAAACTATGAAAAAATGGTCTAGTCGTACAATATGAAACTCAAAATTAAATGGGTTTCCGCCAAGCCAATTGGCTATGGGTCAGTTATAGGTCCGATATCCTTGACCCGCTAGCAGCTTGGGTCGAGTTTAGGCTAAACTTTAGGAGACTTGATATAATCTGACTCTATTTTGACCTGCAAATTGTTAACTCGAGCTTTATTTTAGTTGTCAACATTCTTTGAATTACCAAGTCAGTAATAAGCCGTTACTTGTCGCTGCTTTTCAGATATCAGTAATCAAAAATTGGCAAGAGATTTGAGGACTCATAGACATTAATTAAGATCTTTTTCAGTTTCTCAAAAATTATTAATTTAAGCCTCAAGTAAATTTTCAAAATGCGCTTAACTTTCACCCAGAGAGAAAAAAATGAAAATAAAAATGGTTCAACCTATTAATGCTATCTGGATCTATTAAGTAATTGGAGTGTATGGCCTTGGCCAGTCATTGAATTGTTAACTAACAACAATATAATCTACCTTTTTATGTAGGAGCGGAGTGTACTATGGGGAGTACCAATGCAGCGGACCAGGAGCTAACTGGACGGGGAGGGTCCATTGGGCTCGTCTGCTAACTGACAAGGAGGCCCAACCTTTTCTCGGCACCTACTATGTCTATGGGGATTCCTGGTTATTGGGCCCACCATCAGCTTAGGGTCTTTCATGCTTACAATGTAATGGGCTTTTTGCACCTTGAAACTAATATAGGCCCACTCCATTAAGCTATTCAAATAGCAGATTGGTGAATGTAAAGATGTTATGATGTCCCTAAGAAAATGCAAGATGTTTACTTATGTGCACAATATTAATGTCACATCAAATGAAATTCTCTATAGATCACAGACATACTACAATCATTTATTATGGTAATATGCTGATAATTTTATCAAATTTCGGATATAGACAAGCAATATCTGATATATTTCGGAGTGTTAATTTACATTGGAAAAATAATTGTGGAATATCAGAAGGAACAAGGTCACATCAACATATAGAATTTGTTTTAATCTGCAGTCAAGTCCTAAAAAATAGGATCCATGGTACACCTGTGAGGTTTATGAACTCGCCCGCAGAGTCCGAAGTTCCATTCGTTTCTTTTCCAATATCTATCTTCCAAAATATTGTAGTAAATAATGCCATAGATACCAAATGTGATACTGTTATCTCATAAGATTCAGTCCATGAACCAATATCCAACTTGTCCGTGCTGCACGATAAGGTTCATAAAACAGTCACAAAGCCATTTCCTCCATTCTTTCCTGCTTGTAAACTATTTCTCTGTAACTCCTTCTGTTCTGCCATCCATTGTATTTAGATCCTTAATAAAATTTGTGGGAAGTCGCTCACTTCCTCCACTTTCCATAAAAAAAAAGAGAAAAAATATATGGCTCCTAAAACATCCTACCATGTTCATGCACCTGCCCACAGCCTCTATAAACTTTCATTTTTTACTTCCAATTTACATCATCCAAAATATGCTATCTCTTAATCTCAGTTCCTGTCCACTAGTCCAAATCCTGCAAGAGATAGCCATTAAATGCCTTCCATGTTCATTCGCTATATTATGCATCCTCGAGTCTATAAAAGGGTCCATAAGGACAAGCTAGTGTGTCACAATCACTGCTATTATTCTTGCTCCAACATGCAGCATTCATGGAGTCATAAAGCTTACTCGGGCATGGCTAATTTGAGAGGGCTGCTCCAATGGCCAGAAGGCTCTGCCATGGACATCGAGGGAATCCACAATTTATTTGGGTGCACCAAACCAACAAAAGATTTGGTAGGTTCAAATATGAATGCCGCCTCCAAGGAGGTGGCAGCCACCATCATGAAGGTGGCAGGGTCCGCATCCCAGGTTCATAGCAATGGGGGGATGGGTTTGCAGAGTGGGTCATGCAAGAGGAATCATGAAAAGCCCTCCAAGCTGCTTTTCGTAAGGTTATGTGTTGTTCTTTTGATCTTTACTCTTTTTAAGAAAATGTTTCTATCCTTTGTTTAGATTTGAAAATTTCGGTATGACAAAGTAAAACAAGTTCATTCTTAGAGTTGAGAATCAGGAGGCCGACTTAATACTGCATTGAAGGACCTCACTCGACCTTTAGCCTCCATTTGGGAGTTTTGGGGAGAAAAGAAAAGAAAGGAAAACTTTAATGAGGAGGAAAAAGAAAAGAAAGGAATAGAATAGACTTTCCTCTTCTTTTGTTTGGAAGTTTTAGGAGGAAAGAGAAAGTACTTTCCTTCCTCTTGTTTGGAAGTTTGGAGAGAAAAGAAAAGCAGAGCATGAACACTCCTCCTCTCTGTTTCTTCTTCCCCGGACCAGCCGACCACCCTCTTCTCCCCTGTTCTTTGGCCCAACCGAGCACCACTGCCGAGCGCTCCTCCCTCCTCTGTTCTTTGGCCTCACCCGAGCTCTCCCCTCCCTCCTCTTCCTCCTTCTCCTCTTATAGCCGCGGAGTCACTTGAAATGGAATCACGGGTCATCCGGGATGCTGGGAAGGAGGAGGAAATGGTGGGCGGATTGCTCCGGACAACTTCCCTCTTTGGCCATGGACGCGAGATCGCCGGACGCCTGATGCGGAAGGCGCGGATGGCTGGGATTCGGATTGCGGAAGCAGGGATCGGTGGGCGGATCGCGGAAGCAGGGATCGGCTGGGCGGATCGCGGAAGGGAGGCGCGAACTTCCTTCTTCGGGCGCTACTGGGATCACGACTTGCATCACGGGATTCCGGGAGGTGGATCAAGAGCGGCTGGGATTGGATGCGGAAGGTGGGGACGCGCTGAAATATAAGGAAATTTGGGCATTTTCACCGTGTGAAGAACGCGGTTGCTGGGACGAGGAGGAGAACGCGGATCCTTTCCTCTCCCCTGTTCTTCGCACGGGATGAGCCTGGGCGTGGTGCGGTTGAGGTGCGCTGATTGCGCGTTTCCTTCCAAGTCTTTCAAGTCATGGGTCACCCAGCACCTCATAGTTATGATATGGCCAAATTAGATTTGCCCAAAATTCTTTCCCAAAAGCACAAACAAAATGGACCCGATTCGGACCTGAACCCGACTCGAACCCGACTTGATCTTCAACCGGGTCGGGTCTGGGAAGGGATCCTTCTGAAGTCAAATTTGTACTCAATGTGCATTTTATCTCTAATTTATGATAATCTGTGTCAAATCCAAATATAATATTAATCCAGTGAATTTATCATTATCGGTTAGCAATAACACTAATTTTAGTGACATGTAGGTCGCACTTTTGTGCTCTCATTACACCCCTCAACTAGCTTATTGCTAGTCTCTAGCAATTAACAAGCAAACGATAAAATGAGGGCACAAAAAGATATAGTCTAACTTATGACTTTTTTTTTTGAAGCTAAATACACAAACTAAGATATGTACCCATTTTCGTAGGGAGTCACGATTGCACTTAGCACATGCAACAAGCCTTTAAACCCCTAGGTTACCCTAGTGGACGAGTGTTGTCTCGTGAGGGTTTGCAGTGAAGTTACCTACAAATTTCATCAGTCAGGGATTTCTAATGTTTAACTCAAAATTTGAACAAGTATTATTGTATGAACTTAGAATTGCAAGGACAATAAAGACTTATTGCTATCATATTTAAGCAGACTCTAACTCAAGTTCCATTACTCTCCATCTATCTGCTAACAAGTCAAGAATGTAGTGAGGTGCAAGATAGTATCATATAAATGAATGGCTTTCACTTACTTCCAACATGATCACTCCAATTTTTAAGACTTTCTAGAGTTAAATGGTAATGAACACCCCAGATTTATTCATTTATTTATTTATTTTTTTTATTTATTATTATTTTTTTGAATGCTAAGAAGAATGACTTGTGCAATATCTAGCCTTATTAAGCTTTCTAGCTAACCCATGTAGCGAGTGTTAGGCCAATGACTTCCAATCTAGATGGCTCAGGGCACTAGGTGTAAAGATACCCTAACAGGCTTAATAACTCAAGTCAACTAGGCTCCAAGGCCAAATTAGTCACTCAGAGTTTAATCTCAGCCATTCTCATCTTTTTACGCGAACACTCGCTGCTTGCCAGGCAAGAGGCCCGGTTACTCAGTGAGAAGACTTAAAATAAACTCATTATTTTATTTTTTTATCTTTTTTTTTGATTAGGGTGTTCATCACATATATAACTTTAAATTATCCTGAAGATTAAAAGTATTCATATTAGTTGCAAGTATACATACCCCACTATTCATGTGCTACGTGTAGGTGCTAAATCATCTTGTATCATGTTAGCAAAAGATAGGTGGGACGAAAACTCAAGCTAGAACTGCTATCATATTTCTTAACTCAAAGCCATTGTCAAAGCAATTCCTAGTTTGTACAGCCAAAAAGATTAGAGTTTGAGTTAAAAATTTGAACTCCCTTTTTTTTTTAATTTTAATTTTAATTTTAATTTTAATTTTTTTTGCATAAAAAATCAAAAATATTCTCACCCCCATACCTAAATCTAACATTGTCCTCAATGTTAAAGAAAATTTAAAGCAGTAATAGGACAGAGAAGAAGTTACCTGATATGGGTGGGTAAAGTGACAATTGGGGCCAAAAAAAATCCCAAACCTGCATGTTAGTAAATTTTTATTTATTTATTTATTATTATTTTTATAATTTTTTTATAATATTTACATGTTGGGTTGCCTCCCAAGAGTGCTAAGTTTTATGTCTTCAGCCAAACAATTCTAATTCATTCATGATAGACAGGGTCGGTCAGAAGTGTCTCCTCGACTTCAGGATTCAGATACTCAAGGTATGGTTCTAAACGATGTCCATTGACTTGAAACAACCTACCATCCTTAGTATTGCATATTACTACCGCACCATGCGGATGTACTTTCTCTACCGTGTATGGGCCAGTCCAGCGAGATTTAAGTTTTTCAGGGAATAGATGTAATCGAGAATCATATAAAAGAACTTTTTGTCCTTGGTGAAACTCTTTACGAGTAATCATTTTATCATGCATGATTTTCATGCGATCCTTGTACTTCTTAATACACTCGTAAGCATCGTTCCTAATTTCTTCAAGCTCGTTGAGCTGTAGCTTTCTATGTTCTCCTGCCTTGTCGATATCGAAATTTAGGCGTTTGATTGCCCAATAGGCCTTGTGTTCTAACTCGACAGGTAAATGGCAAGCCTTGCCATAGACAATCCTATATGGGGACGTTCCAATTGGTGTTTTGTAGGCCGTTCGATATGCCCACAATGCATCTGTTAACCTAAGGGACCAATCCTTTCGAGATGGGTTGACAGTTTTTTCAAGGATGGTCTTGATTTCTCTGTTGGAAATCTCAACTTATCCACTCGTTTGTGGATGATATGGTTTACCAACCTTGTGGGTGATGTTGTACTTCCTAGCAAGGGCTTTAAAAATTCTATTGCAAAAATGTTCCCCCCATCACTAATGATAGCACGAGGGGTGCCAAAGCGAGCAAAGACAGACTCCTTAAGAAACTTGATCACTACTTTGTGATCATTGGTCTTACACGCGATAGCCTCAATCCACTTAGACACATAGTTAACAGCTAGGAGTATGTACTGTGCCCAAATGACATAGGAAAAGGACCCATAAAATCAATACCCCAAATATCAAAGATTTCTACAATTAAGATCGGGTTCAGGGGCATCTCATTTTTTCTTGAAATTTTTTCTAGTCTTTGACATCGGTCACATGCTTTACAATACTCGTGTGAGTCATGAAATAGTGTAGGCCAATAGAATCCGCACTGCAAAACCTTTGCAGCTGTCTTTTTATCACTGAAATGACCACCACAAGCATGGTCATGACAAAAGGAAAGGACTTTCTTTTCTTCGTATTCAGGGATACACCGTCGGATGATCTGATCACGGCAATATTTAAATAGGTATGGTTCATCCCAAAAATACCACTTCACACGAGCTAGGAAGCGAAATTTCTCATGTTTGGTCCAAGAGCTGGGCATTCGTTCAGTAACGAGGTAGTTGACTATGTCAGCATACTATGGAACATTGGTATGGGAAATCATCATTAGTTGTTCATCCGGAAAAGTTTTGGATATAGGTAAAGATTCTGCAGATGACTCAACAATCAGTCTGGACAAGTGGTCAGCTACTACATTTTCAGATCCCTTTTTGTCTCGAATTTCAAGATCAAATTTCTGGAGCAATAGGATCCAACAAATGAGCCTTGCCTTAGCATCCTTCTTTGTGAGAAGGTACTTAAGGGCGGCATGATCAGAATAAACAAGAACCTTAGATCCTATCAGGTAGGGGCGAAATTTATCTAGGGCAAAAACAACTGCCAACAATTCTTTTTCAGTGGTGGAATAGTTGAGTTGGGCGTCATTTAGAGTTTTGCTCGCATAATGAATAACATGGGGAAGCTTCTCTACTCGCTGACCTAAGACAGCACCTATGGCATAATCGGATGCATCACACATGATTTCCAAAGGACGACTCCAATCAGGACACCTTATGATGGGTGCTGAAGTCAATTCAGACTTCAGTCTTTCGAAAGCAGTTACACAAGTTGGTGAAAAATTGAAAACAACATCTTTGGCCAACAAATCACATAAAGGTTTTGATATTTTACTAAAATCCTTGATAAAGCGGCGGTAAAAACCCGCATGCCCTAAAAATGATCAAATTTTCCTAATAGTCTCAGGAGGTGGCAATTTAGCAATTAATTCTACTTTGGCCTTATCCACCTCAATTCCCCATTGTGACACAATGTGTCCTAAAACAATATCTGATTCTACCATGAAATGACACTTCTCCCAATTAAGAACTAAGTTTTTCTCTTTACAGCGTTCTACAACAAGTGTCAAGTGGTGCAGACATTCATCAAAATTGGATCCAAATACAGAAAAATCATCCATGAAAACTTCTAAAAATTTCTCCACCATGTCGGAGAAAATACTCATCATACACCATTGGAATGTAGCTGGTGCATTGCATAGCCCAAAAGGCATGTGACGATAGGCAAAAGTGCCATAAGGACAGGTGAATATGGTTTTCTCTTGATCCTCACATGCGATAGGAACTTGGTTATATCCAAATAACTATCGAGGAAACAGTAATGGGAGTGGCCAGCCAGCCGTTCTAACATTTGATCGATGAAGGGTAGAGAAAAATGGTCTTTCCTAGTCATGGCATTAAGCTTCCTATAGTGGATGCATACTCGCCATCCCGTTTGGACTCGAGTAGGGACTAACTCATTGGGATCATTTTTCACCACAGTGATACCAGACTTTTTAGGTACGACTTGAACTGGGCTTACCCACTGACTATCAGAAATAGGATATATAATCCCTGCATCTAAAAGCTTGATGACCTCGGCTCGAACTACGTCCTTCATGATTGGATTAAGTCGCCTTTGTGGTTCTCTAGAGATTTTTGCATCTTGTTCTAGATGGATTTTATGTTGGACCACAGAAGGACTAATCCCCTTAATATCATCTATAGACCAACCGATAGCTTCACAATTTTTCCGAAGGATACTTAACAGCTTCTCTTCCTGTTCTTTAGTCAGATTCGATGCAATTATAACGGGTAAGGTCTTGTTTTCTCCAATAAATGCATACTTCAAGTTTTCAGGAAGGTCTTTAAGTTCTAGTTGTGGAGGTTTGACATTGGATGGCACTAGCTGAGATTCTAAAATAGGCAATGATTCAAACTTGGTGGCCCATCTGCTAGTATCCATCACAGGAATGGAATCTAACAATACATTAACCTCTTGACTTGACTCACAATCTTGACCAAAATTAGCCAAACATCTTTCTAATGGATCAGAATAACTCGACTCTTCAAAAGAACTGCTAATTATGTTCTCAATCATGTGAATTTCTTCCAAATCGTCCATCTCAGTTGACTGACTACTACTATGAAAAACATTGAGCTGGACAGTCATGTTCCTAAAGGCTAGAGTCATTATTCCATTTCGGCAACTAATCACAGCATTTGAAGTGGCCAAAAATGGTCTACCTAGGATCATCGGGATGTGACTTTCTGGATTTTTTACTGGTTCAGTTTCAAGGACTACAAAATCCACAGGGTAGTAGAATTCATTAACTTTTACAATCACATCCTCCACAATTCCTTTGGGATACTTCACAGTCCTATCTGCTAATGACAAAGTAATATTTGTGGGCTTTAATTCTTCCAAATCTAGTTCGGTGTAGACAGAATAGGGTAATAGGTTTGCACTTGCTCCTAAGTCTAATAGGGCTCTCCGAATGATGGTTTCTCCTATTTTAATTTCAACAGTGGGGCAACCATGATCCTTGTATTTTGGGGCAATCTGTTGTTGAATAAGAGATGAGGCTTGTTCCGCCATCACAGCTTGCCTAGGAATACTGGTTTTTCTTTTCACTGTGGTTAGATCTTTTAAGAATTTTGTATAGGAGGGGATCTGTCTGATGGCATTTAAGAAGGGTAAATTTATTTGGACATTTTTAAAGACTTCCATGATTTCATCGTACTGAGATTTTTTCTTTGAGTCTTGTAGTCTACTAGGAAAGGGAGCTTTGGGTGTGTATGTCTCTATTGGTTTCTCCTCTATTTCTTGTGCTCCCTGTTCTTGTGCCTTTTTCTCAGTGGGGTTTGGTTCATACTTTTCTTCTTTTTCTTGTACAGGAAGTTGGACCTTGTTGTCCACTTGCTTGTCAGACCGTAAAGTGGTAATTGCCTGGACTTCATGGGTAGGGTTTCCATTAGAATCAATCTGAAACTGACCTCTCGGCACTTGATTCTGTTGCCTACTAGGGTTAGGCACTGGCTAACTGGGCAATTCACCTTTCTTCCTATCCCCTAGAGAGTTAGCTATTTGGCTCAGACTAACCTCAAGTTTTGCAATCGCTTGCGCATGGAATTGGTTAGTCTGGGTTTGAGCCATGTTGATCTGTTGTTGCTGTTGGATGAAGTCTTGTTGCTGCTTCATCATGTTAGCCATCATGGCTTCCAATGATGTAGTTTGCTGAGGGATAGGGGCACTATAAGTAGGAATAGGTGGAGCCAATGATTGGTTTATTTGTGATGGACCTATCCTGGAAAAATTCTTCTGAAAACCTGGTGGACCACCTTGATGCTGAATAGGTTCATTTTGCTTGTTTGAGAAATTTGGGTGGAACCTATTATCAGGGTGGTAGACTGGGCTGAATGAATTGGGAGTGGGCTTCTTGAAGGCACTATATGAGTTTAGAGCATTTGCCTGCTCAGCCTTAATGTTGGGTAAATTAGGACAACACTCCACTAGATGCTCAGAACTGTTACACAAGATACATAAACTATGTGACTCGTGATCCACTTTCATGAGGATATTTAACTCTTTATATGAACTCGAGCTAGTGAAAACAGTGAAAGCATCAAACTTTTTGCTTAAGTTATTCATTCCAGTCACCAGATTGGACATGACATTTTTGAGTTCTGGGTCTGCTTTCATTTCATAATTACCTGATTTTCTAGACCCGAACTCATCTCTATTTACTTCCTCACCATAGCTACTCCAATTTTGGCGTTCTCGGCTAAGTCAACAAGAAATTCATAGGCTTGATCCGGGGTTTGGTTCATGAACCTACCCTTGTGCATGGACTCAATCATGTTTCTATGTGCCGAAGTTAGTCCTTTATAAAAGAAGTGGACTAGATCAGCCTTGTCAAGCCCATGATGCGGGCACTTGACCAAAAGATCATGAAATCTTTTCCAAAGTTGGAAAAATTCCTCCTCAGATTTTTCTCTAAAAGTTCTTATGGCATCCTTAATTTTTTCAGTTTTTACCATGGGATAGAACTTAGCCATGAACTTCCTAGATAGTTGTTCCCATGATGTGATGGAATTTGAAGCAAGGGAATACAGCCATGCAGCAGCACGATCATCTAAAATCATGGGAAATAACCTTAATTTAATACCCTCTTCATCTAAGTTTTGATTTCTAAACGTTTGACAGATTTTCAAAAATTTGTTTAGATAAATGTAGGGTTGTTCACTCTCGAACCCATGAAACTTGGGTAACATGTTTATTGTTGCAGCCCGAATCTCGAATTGGGCTGCATTATTAATTGATAATACTATGCAAGTAGGGGGACTAGCGGATGCGGGTGTAAACAACTCATTCAAAGTTCTAATATGTTCACCCATTGTAGAGATTGACGGTTGGCTTACAGTTCGCAAGTTGTGATGAAAAGTTCTGTCAATCTCGGGATCAAATGGGGTTAACTTATCCCTTAATGACCTTCTACCATGCATACATTATCAACACTTCATTATATTTGACTCCTACAATGAACGAAATCCTAAAAGAAGAGAAGGGCTAGACACAGATGACCACAACCAACACCACACAACAATTTGACCTTATTAGTCTTAGAATTAAGTGAGCTTTAGTAGCTTCTTAAATCTAGTTGCATAGAGATTTATCAGGTTAAAAAGTTTCTGAAATTCTCTCTAGATTAGACAGCTCCTAATCTCCCTTTCAAATTAAGCTTGAGCTTACCAGTTAAGCGATCCAGTAACTAGTGACCAGAAAAGTCCCGGGATGTGTGGTGGTGCCAGACGGGATACACCGATACCACAATACCCGTAACAGTTCTCACTGTTGTAAAACTTTCCTAGACATCACCAATTACTAAATTCTCACTGGAGTGGCTTTCAGCCGCTTCTTTCCAAGAGCCTAATTGAGCTCGAAACCCTAAGGCCAACGTCTAATTGATTTTAATTTAATTTGACTTAGGATATGTATGCAAGGTGGTGATTTTTGGGCTAAGGACAGGTGATGACTTCCCGACCTTATCTTTTTAATGGGTTTTGCCCTTAAATTATTTTATGCAAATGCTTAATACTAAATGCAACAAATAATCAATGATTTTTTTTAAAGTTTATGCAATGTTATTAGGTTGTACTGATTAAATGAGCAAGCAAATTCTTTTTTATTTACTATTTTTTTAATTTTTATTTTTTTTTAAATTTTTATATAGCAATAACTTGAATGTAAACTAAACACAATCCTTATGTGCCAGTCAATCTCCGAATGCCTGTTGAATAAGCTCTGGAGATTACTCTGTGAGGAGTCCCAATAGAGATATGATAACCTCGGAGGATTGCACCTTATCAATTACTAGCAAAAATAATATATATTATTATTTTTTAAAAAAATTAATTAATTATTTTTTTAACTTTTTTTTAAATTTAAATTTCAAATTTCGAATCTCAGAATTCAAATTTTGAATTTAAATTTTTGAATTTTTGAATTTTGGAAATTTTTTCAATTTTTTAGAAAACTTTAAATTTCGAATTTCAAATTTCAGAATTTAATAACTACAAAATTATTAACTAAAAATAATCAAAATAAGAAAAATTAATAAAAATAAAAACTTACTACGAGAGTGCGTTCACTCCGGGCATCCAAAATCCAATTTGATCTTCGTGATCGTTCTTGCTTCTCGATTTGCCTCCCCGGGAACGGCACCAAAATTCTATTGTGCAATTCCTGTTTACCAAAAATATGCTAAACAGATCGTTATTAGAACCGACAAACAAAGTTTAATTTAATTTTACTCTTACCTTTCCTACTCGAAGAATAGCAGTTGTAAAAGGTCGATCCATAAAGAGACGATTGGAGTTGTATAAAAATTAGAACGTTCACTCGGATTTGAAATTGATTTTTGAATGATAAAAGAAAAATATTACGTCGGAGATGTTGATAGATTCTCTAGTCTACTGGAGAATGATTTTTAATTGAAATTAACTAGAAGACATGTACTTAGATTCAAAGAGCATTTATATATTTAACTAATCAAAGAAGAGCTTTGGCATAAATTAAAATGGATGAAAACAAGAAGATTGAAGCGAACATAAATTGTATAAAGGAAGATTTAATGCATTGTATATAAAAGAAATTAAAAGATTGCATAAATAAAATCTTAAAAGTAAAACTCTCCATCAAAATAAAATTCTCTAAAGTTAAAACTTAAAACATTGTTCGCAATTAAAACTCAAACTCAAAATACATTGCTCTCAATTAAAATTCAGACTAAAAACAACACATTGCTCTTAATTAAAATAAAACTAAACATAAAACATTGCTCTTAAAAATAAAACTAAGCATGAAAAGAAAAAGAAAAAGAATAAAAAAACAAAACAAAGCACTGTGCTTTGTTTGAAAACAGAGCATGAACACTCCTCCTCTTTGTTTCTTCTTCCCCGGACCAGCCGACCACCCTCTTCTCCCCTGATCTTTGGCCCAACCGAGCACCACTGCCGAGCGCTCCTCCCTCCTCTATTCTTTGGCCTCACCTGAGCTCTCCCCTCCCTCCTCTTCCTCCTTCTCCTCTTATAGCCGCGGACACTTGAAATGCAATCACGGGTCATCCGGGATGCTGGGGAGGAGAAGGAAATGGTGGGCGGATTGCTCCGGACGACTTCCCTCTTGGCCACGGACGCGAGATCACCGGACGCCTGATGCGGAAGGCGCGGATGGCTGGGATTCGGATCGCGGATGCAGGGATCGGCTGGGCGGATCGCGGAAGGGAGGCGCAGACTTCCTTCTTCGGGCGCTGCTGGGATCACGGCTTGCATCACGGGATTCCGGGAGGTGGATCAAGAGCGGCTGGGATTGGATGCGGAAGGTGGGGACGCGCTGAAATGGAAGGAAATTTGGGCATTTTCACCGTATGAAGAACGCGGTTGCTGGGACGAGGAGGAGAACGCGGACCCTTTCTTCTCCCCTGTTCTTCGCACGGGATGAGCCTCGGCAAGGTGCGGTTGAGGTGCGCTGATTGCGCGTTGGATTTGGGACGCATGCGGAAGTCGCCGCGGGATCGTCGGGATGAAAGGAGACGCGGGCTGATGAAGAGGAGGCTGCTGTGATGGCGTGATCCGTGGAATGGAGCTGAAATTTTCTTTGCCCTCCTGAGATGGGAGCTGGGAGACACCATGTTCCGTCCAATTAGTCATATAGATAAAAAATAGTGTGATATGAAATTTGGCTTGTAGACGGACGAACTTGGTTCGTCACGGGTCATCTGTTCTAACTGGAGGTCAATTGCAAGTCTTTCAAGTCATGGGTCACCCAGCACCTCATAGTTATGATATGGCCAAATTAGATTTGCCCAAAATTCTTTCCCAAAAGCACAAACAAAATGGACCCGATTCGGACCTGAACCCGACTCGGACCCGACTCGATCTTCAACCGGGTCGGGTCTGGGAAGGGATCCTTCTGAAGTCAAATTTGTACTCAATGTGCATTTTATCTCTAATTTATGATAATCTGTGTCAAACCCAAAAATAATATTGATCCAGTGAATTTATCATTATCGGTTAGCAATAACACTAATTTTAGTGACATATAGGTCGCACTTTTGTGCTCTCATCAGATACAAAGACAGCATGGGTTGAGATCGAAGAGTACTTGACGGACCAAAGACCCTGTGCAACACCACCAAAGAAGTAAAGGAAGAAGGAATATCCTGGTAGAGATGAGTCCTCAAACAACATCGACGGCCATCCCAAAAGGGTCTAAGATAAAATTGTCTACTCAAGCTTCATGAGATAGAAAAATTGAAGAGAGAGAATGACCTAGTGGAGATGCTTTCTCAAAGCAACATCGACAATGACAGAAGGTTCAAAGATAAGATGATGAGCCTGCTCGGGTATTGAAAGGTCAAGAGAACTCCCATAACTTTTTTTTTCGATTTCTTTCTTGACTCTATGTACTTTGAAGCATTTCCAATCTTTGCTAAAAAAAGTACCTTTGTTTTATTTTTGAAGAAAAATGATTCGTCAAGTGTATAATAATATTATATTTTTCTTTTATATTCAGTATCATTTGTAAACTCATTTGCAGGTAGACCAGGTTATTCTGAGCATGTTGCTAAAAATTATATCCAAATAAAATTTAGTGTATGTGAATTGGGATTAATCTAAATGGTCATACTTGTCTATTAATAATAGGAGGTTCCATGTTTGATTTTTGAATGATGCATCATCAAATATTTAGACTTGATAGTTTATAGCATGGATGGGTTTCTCAATGATGGTTTTTCTTTAACAAGAATCTAGTTTTAATAACAATAATAATAAATGCAATATATTTGTTGGTACTTCCAAGAATTCAAGAGAAGAGTAATAGGCGTTGTTGTGCCGATTCCTGTTTACCTAAAAATATGTTAAATAGATCGTTGTTAGAACTGACGAACAAAAGTTAAATTTAAATTCTACTCTTACCTGTTCTACTCGAAGAATAGTGGTTGTAAGAGGTCGATCCACAGAGAGGCGGTTGGAGTTGCATAAAAATTAAAACATTCATTCGGATTCAAAATCGATTTTTGAATAATAATAGAAAAACATTACGTCGGGGATATTGAACGTTTTCTAATTGAAAATAAACAAAAGGGAAGAAAGAAAACTTTGCAATTAAAATTGGATGCAGAGTAGGGGTCGATTTCTAAAGACAGAATATGAATTAAAATCGCCAATCCAACAGCAAAGACTAATTTCAGAGTTATCTTAAGACTGAGAATTTCAAAACACATAAGATAAATCGCAGAAATTAAATTAAAACTTAGACATGAATTGCATAAAAAGAAAATTAATGGATTGTATATAAAGCAAACATTAAAAAGATTGCATTAAAAAAAAGAAATTAAACTGATCCTAGAACATGGATTTCATAAAAGAAAACTGATGTATTTCATAAAAAGAAAATTGATTACAAGAACATAAAACAAATGAAATAAAAGGAACAAGTAATTTTTTCCCGATGGAGCACTAAAAGAAACAATAAAATATATGTTTTTTTTTTCTTTCTTTCTTCTCCAAAAGAAACAGAGCTCCCCTGTTCTTTCTTTCTCTCTTCTCTCCCAAACCGACAGCCTCTTCTCCTCTGTTCTTTGGAACCAGCCGACCACCCCACCAAGCACGCCTTCCTCCCCTGTTTCTTTGCCTCCCCCGAGCCCACTCTCCCTACTCTTCCTCCTTCTCCTCTTATAGCCGCGGGGTCGCTTCAAATTTGGGGAGGAATCACGGATCATCCGGGAAGCTGGGAAGGAGGAGGAAATGGTGGGAAGATTGCTCCGGACGACTTCCCTCTTTGGCCACGGACGCGAGATCGCCGGATGCCTGATGCGGAAGGGAGGCACGGACTTCCTTCTTCGGGCGCTGCTGGGATCACGGAGAAGGGGCTAGACGCGGTGCGGGATCGCCGGATCACGGAAGAGGGGCTGGGATCGCCGATGATTGCGGAGGATTTGGAGACTGGCGAGCTGGGAGCGTGATCGACGGGAGGAGCCGTTCATGGAAGAGCTGGGATTTGGGAGGATTTGGAAGGGATGCCATGGCCGGAATGTACAAATGGAGAAGGAGGATGGCAGACGGGCGCGATGCTGGGAGCTGAAGCGGAAGGTGGGGACGCGGCTGGTGAATCCTTTCTTCTTCCCTTCTTTCGCACGGGATCTGGCACGCGGTTGGGACGCTGAGGATGCGGACGACCTGGCACGGATGCAAGGAAGGAAGTCTGTCTCGCTGGGAGGGAGATGAATGCGGACGGCTGATTTGGATGCATGGAAGGAAGGCACAGATGGCTGGGATCTACCTTACTTATTTGGGAGGCTTGGAAAAGGGGCTGAAACCGGAGGGAGCTGATCTGGATCATTGAATACGGACATGGAGATGCTCGCGATGTTGTGTTGTATCACGGGATGAAGTCAGGATGTGCAGGCCTTGGAAGATGCTGGATTGACTTTGAGCTTGGGCTGCCAGGCATTGGGCTCAAACCCGATATTATTGGGTTTCTTGGATTACTTGCACTCAAACATAAATACAACGTTAATTAGTTAATTTTATTATTGATGATTAGCTATAATACTAATTAAGATGGTATGACGATTGCACTTTTGTGCTCTCATCAGGCGTCTAGGTGCAATCCTATAGAAGAAGCAAGCTTGATTAGAATGAGAAAACAAAAGAGGAAAAGACCAATCCTATGATCTTCATTGGTTGGGCTGATCTTGGATCACAAAATTCCAATTTGCATCCCAGCCAAGCCACAGAATCCATCATAAAAAAAGCATCATAATCAAATGAAGAATTGCCCAATTTTCGGGTCTAATGGTTTTCATATGGTCACATTGATGGATGCATCAAAAGAACTTTTTCAATAGATGATAGACACACAAGATGTTTTCTCTATCACATTTTTGTTACATAGACAAGCACAATATCTTGCGGAATGCTTGAAGGAATTGAGAGAATTTTGCTGTTACATGCTCTCACATCAAAGTACAAAATACGGTTTATGTATTCATGAATCCATCTGGTCATGCATTCATGCAAATACTCTAAAAAATGTTATTTCTTTCGAATCCTTGTCCATCCAAATGTGGTAATAATGCGTCGAACATGATTTCCGCAGTCAAATCCCCAAAACATATGGTCCCAGAATTCGTTAATCTGCTTGCTCGCAGACTCCATACTTTCATTTGCATCTTTCCAATGTCTAATACTCCCAAGTCTGATACACTGATCTCATGAGGTTTGGTCCATGATGCTAACTTTTATCGGCCAAGCAGGTGAAATAATGAAGTTTGGAACACCATCATCTTGCGGTCATCGATCCTTTCTCTGCACAAGAACAAGAAAGAGGTTTAGTCTTGATTCTACTAATTAGTAATTGTTGACGTTAGCAGCCAGTGGTTTTTGGAATTGGTTGTTGCTAGAATAACTGCTACCAATACAGTTGGAGTAAGCAACAGCTCCGGCCTACAAAGGGAAGGAGGATACATTGTATGACATCTAATTCAGAGTGAAACTAAGATGAGCAATCATATGGCAGCCAAGAGAAGGTGTTAGATCATGCAACATGCGCACAAGGATTCCATGTATTCAATGAAAGAAGGCAGCCAAGAGAAGAAAAGGCGAAAAGAACTGGTATCAGATATCGTCTCTTGAAGGCAGGGTCACGAGTGATCGGGTCAGAATATATACCTGAAAGGATGAGAATGATGCATAATATCAAACAGTTGCCGAGTAGTATAACATCCATCCCTGGCTTGCTGAAGCAGCTGCAAAATATGAAGAATAAATTGATAGGCCTATTTGCCAATCATCTTCCATTCATAGCTACAGAAAGAGGAAAGAAAGGAGGCACAGATGTGGAAACCATTTCTAACCTTTTTCTTGTACAGTTGATTGTCGTTGGCCCATACTTGCTGATTGCTTCAACATGAGATGGGTGTTGTGCCATCAGATCAGAGGCCAATCGGGCAGCCCTCGGCGATAGATTTTGTTGGAGAGAGTCAACTTGTGGAGGGAAGGAAAATATGGTTGCTCTTCACCAGCACGTACTAACCAGTCTGGGAGAGACTCTTCTGCTTCTTGATCATAGAGCTGTATGTGCTCCACGGCATCCACACCCTTCACAACCTTCAATTCCTCACAATCATGAACGCGTAGGTGTTTGAGTCTAGGAAAGTTGGATACTCTCTCCAGACTCGAGTTTTCAATCAAGATCAATTCTATAAGAGAGGGGAGGTTTTGTATTTCTCTCAGGCTGGGGGCACCGGTAATATATAACTCCTTCAAAGCGGTAGCAAGACAGAGAAGGCTCTTCGGAAGAGATCTCAACTTCGGACATTTAAGAATTTTCAATAACTTGAGAGAAGGTAGCAACGATGTTGTCTGGTTGTCCTCTTCCTCCCACTGCCACCACCATTCTTCCCAATTTGGCATGTTTTCAAATATAAGTTTCTCTAGTTTGGCAAAGTAGGAGTAGCAAGAGTATGGTCATTGTAAATTTTCTGAGCAAGAGTAGTTTTGCCTATCCCACCCATGCCGACAATAGCAATGACTGGGATTTTTTTCTTATTTTCTTTCGTCAACAGGTCCACCAACCTCCTTGTATCATCCTCAATTTTCTCTCCCACAAGATCAGATTCAACAAATATAGGAGATGTCTTGGGGCTAATTCTACTTTTATAGTGGTTATCACGAGGAGCAGGTGTAAGATGGAGGTCGGCTTTGTGCTTGGCAAGTTCATCAAGCCTAAGGTTGAGATCCCTAATTCTATTTCCAATCTCATGATGGAATCTAACTTTGTAAAAGCAAGCAATGGGAGGGTAGCAACAACATACTGACTCAACACAACGAGGGGAGGATGAGCTTGAGCTGAGAAGCTTCTCGCCCTCGATCCAGCATTCATCAATGATGTCGTCTACATCATACATGAGATCTCGCAGCTCGTTCAACCAACGATTGATGGGTTGGTTGTCGAAGCGTTTATCCTCTGCATCAGCGAGAACGTCATGTATCCTCTCGAGCCTCCTATGGAGCTTCTTTATTTCGTTGGGCAAACCCAAGATCTTGACGGCCTCTCCGTTTGCATAGGTTAACAGCATCCAACACAATTTCGAGACGAACGCATCTGGGATCATGGCCATCTTTTGTTCTCCAAGTTACAGGACTATGTGAAGATAGAGAGAAGGGAAATCTCGATGGACCTCCCCTCCCTATTTTTTTTCCAAAGAAAAAAAGTCTGAAATTACTAACGCTCTTGGAGCTGATGTCTAACTGATCCTTATTTTCTTTTCTAAACTAATGGATTAAACCCAGTTTTGATATTGGATTCCTGAGCGGTTGGTTCCATCTCCCTTCCAAAGTTCTCATACAAGTTTTAGCTTTCTACTTTACTGAAATAAAATTAATAAATTCAAGCAGCATAAAAGTGTGTCAGATTGTGGGAACGCCATGTTAGTCTAATTAGCCTTAGAACGAAAATAATGTAACAATCTATTGGGCTCATGTACAAAAAAAACTTTAAAAACAGAAGGAATGAACTGATATGTTGAATCACGCCAGCCATAGCACAAAAAAAAAAAAAATGCAAAAGAAGAGACATGAAAACGAAGCTGATAATAGATGCATGTAGGATGGGTGGTTTTGATGTGCGCTTTGAATGGGCTTGAGGGTGCTGATTTTTTGCACTGGTGTCAGTTGGACATTGTTATTTTGTATTGGGCAGTCACAAGGTCCTCTCGGAACCAATCCATCAGTTGCTAGTCCTAATGGGAGGCTTTTTGGGCTTCTTTCAGGACTCGTTTGATTCGCGTAAAAAAATTTTCCACACTAGAATATTTTTTCTAGGAAGATGATTTCTGAAAATATGAAGCTAGAAAAAATGGTTTTGGCATGCTTACTTGATCATGAGAAAGCAGAACATTCTAGAGCGGCTTATATTTAGTTGAGCATTTGCTTTTCTAGAAAAATTGTATATATGCTTACTTGGTCATGGGTCGACCCGACCCATTTGCAGCCCTAAGTGGAGATAATTTCTCAGAGCAACATCGATAATGACAGAAGATTTAGAGATAAGATGACGAGCCTGCTCGGGTATTGCAAGGTCAAGAGAACTCTCATAACTTTCTTTTTCCAATTTCTTTCTTGACTCTATGTACTTTGGAGCATTTCCGATCTTCGCTAAAAAAAGTACTTTTGTTTTATTTTTGAAGAAAAATGATGCATCAAGTTTATAATAATATTATATTTTTCTTTTATATTCAGTATCATTTGTAAACTCATTCGCAGGTAGACCAGGTTATTCTGGGCATGTTGCTAAAAATTATATCCAAATAAAATTTAGTGTATGTGAATTGGGATTAATCTAAATGGTCACACTTGTCTGCTAATAATAGGAGGTTCCGTGTTTGATTTTTGAATGATGCATCATTAAATATTTATAGCATGGATGGGTTTCTCGATTATGGTTTTTCTTTAACAAGAATCTAGTTTTAATAACAATAATAATAAATGCAATATATTTGTTGGTACTTCCAAGAATTCAAGAGAAGAGTAAGAGGCGTCTAGGTGCAATCCTATAGAAGAAGCAAGCTTGATTAGAATGAGAAAACAAAAGAATTCCAATTTGCATCCCTAGCCACAGAATCCATCATTAAAAAAGCATCATAATCAAATGAAGAATTGCCCAATTTTCGGGTCTAATGGTTTTCATATGGTCACATTGACAGATGCATCAAAAGAACTTTTTCAATAGATGATCGACACACAAGATGTTTCCTCTATCACATTTTTGTTACATAGACAAGAACAATATCATGTTTTCGAGTGCTAATTTGCTTTAGAAGAATCTTGCAGAATGCTTGAAGGAATTGCGAGAATTTTGCTGTTACATGCTCTCACATCAAAGTACAAAATACGATTTATGCATTCATGAATCCATCTGGTCATGCATTCATGCAAATACTCCAAAAAATGTTATTTCTTTCGAATCCTTGTCCATCCAAATGTGGTAATAATACGTCGAACATGATTTCCGCGGTCAAATCCCCAAAACAAATGGTCCCAGAATTCGTAAATGTGCTTGCTCGCAGACTCCATACTTTCATTCGCATCTTTCCAATGTCTGATACTCCCCAAGTATGATACACTGATCTCATGAGGTTTTGTCCATGATGCTAACTTTTGTCGGCCAAGCATGTGAAATAATGAAGTTTGGAACACCGTCATCTTGCGGTCATCGATCCTTTCTCTGCACAAGAACAAGAAAGAGGTTTAGCCTTGATTCTAGTAATTAGTAATTGTTGATGTTAGCAGCCAGTGGTTTTCGGAATTGGTTGTTGATAGAATAACAGCTACCAATACAGTTGGAGTAAGCAACAGCTCCGGCCTACAAAGGGAAGAAGGATACATTGTATGACATCTAATTCAGAGTGAACCTAAGATGAGCAATCATATGGCAGCCAAGAGAAGGTGTTAGATCATGCAACATGCGCACAAGGATTCCATGTATTCAATGAAAGAAGGCAGCCAAGAGAAGAAAAGGCCAAAAGAACTGGTATCAGATATCGTCTCTTGAAGGCAAGGTCACGAGTGATCGGGTCAGAATATATACCTGAAAGGATGAGAATGATGCATAATATCAAACAGTTGCCGAGTAGTATAACATCCATCCCTGGCTTGCTGAAGCAGCTGCAAAATATGAAGAATAAATTGATAGGCCTATTTGCCAATCATCTTCCATTCATAGCTACAGAAAGAGGAAAGAAATGAGGCACAGATGTGGAAACCATTTCTAACCTTTTTCTTGTACAGTTGATTGTCGTTGGCCCATACTTGCTGATTGCTTCAACATGAGATGGGTGTTGTGCCATCAGATCAGAGGCCAATCGGGCAGCCCTCGGCGATAGATTTTGTTGGAGAGAGTCAACTTGTGGAGGGAAGGAAAATATGGTTGCTCTTCACCAGCACGTACTAACCAGTCTGGGAGAGACCCTTCTCCTCGATCATCGAGCCGTATG
Organism: Phoenix dactylifera; assembly: GCF_009389715.1. Taxonomy (NCBI): domain Eukaryota; kingdom Viridiplantae; phylum Streptophyta; class Magnoliopsida; order Arecales; family Arecaceae; genus Phoenix; species Phoenix dactylifera. The sequence goes on from NC_052392.1 coordinate 1,226,612, forward strand.
TGCTCCACGGCATCCACACCCTTCACAACCTTCAATTCCTCACAATCATGAACGCGTAGGTGTTTGAGTCCAGGAAAGTTGGATACTCTCTCCAGACTCGAGTTTTCAATCAAGATCAATTCTATAAGAGAGGGGAGGTTTTGTATTTCTCTCAGGCTGTGGGCACCGGTAATATATAACTCCTTCAAAGCGGTAGCATGACCGAGAAGGCTCTTCGGAAGAGATCTCAACTTCGGACATTTAAGAATTTTCAATAACTTGAGAGAAGGTAGCAATGATGTTGTCTGGTTGTCCTCCTCCTCCCACCGCCACCACCATTCTTCCCAATTAGGCATGTTTTCAAATATAAGTTTCTCTAGTTTGGCAAAGTAGGAGCAGCAAGAGTATGTTATTCTTCCATTCCGCCCTCCTGCCCCAGCATCTGCCAAGAAGAACAATTCAAGCCCGATGCTTGTGACTGCAAAAGCACCTTCAATGCAGAGGTTATCCAGTTGTGGCAGCATTCCCAAGGGTGGAAGTTGCTGGCATAGACTACAATGCTTCAGCTCCAGCCATCGTAGGTTACGGAGAGATGACGAGGAGGGTGTCATCATCCAGCTGGAAAACTTACGGCCGAAGTAGCCATTGATTTCAAGTAGTTCAACGGATGGCGGTGGGCAGAGCTCCTCGAATACCTCTCCTATTTTCTTGATATCTTCCTCCTTGTAATCATTGGCATGAGGCTGCTGCACATCAGAAGAGCTGCTCGGTAGTGTGCAATGCAAAAATAGAACTCCGAGATGGGACTTGGCTTTGAGTGCGGCGGCTCTTGCTTCAGCCCTGTTTGATACCCTCTCCAAGTTCTGTATGCTCATACACCGGAGCTGAGTGAGGGATTTCAACTCTTCCAAGGTACAGAACCTCCCGTGTGGATCTCCCCCTGCTCCAGATCTGCGGCCCTCGCTACCATTCGACACAAATCCCCCAAGTAAGCGTAGTTGATGCAGTTTTCTTATTCCCACGGGCAGACCATCAAGTGGTGCATCCCTGACGTCTAGAAACCTCAGATTGATTAACCCCACAACACTACTAGGGAGGCCGTGCAAATATTTACAATTCCGGAGAAACAGAAATTGGAGATTTCTAAGATTTCCCATACTTTCTGGTATCTCTCTTATCGGAGTCTCACAAAGATCGAGGTATCTTAGGTGCACAAGGTCTCCCAAGGAAGTTGGGAGTTTGGCAATGGCTGTTTCACTTAAGTTCAGGACCCTTAAACTCCTTAGCTTTTTGAAGAGATCTTCCGGAAGATCACGAATAAGTGGGGTATGGAAGAATGCCAGGGTCCTCAACGATGTCTGTTTTATTATAAAGTCTGGCAAGATTTCTAATTTTTCATCTACAATTGATAAACGGCGTAATTTTATCGATGATGATGAGGAGGAGGACATGATCTTGTGTTCAAATGCTCGTGCATCTCCGACGAAGCACTCTTCCCTAGCTATATGCTGAGCTAGAGATCGCGTGAGGTCATGCATCCTGCAACGCATTTGATCATACCACCTAGGATCTGGCTGTAGGAGGTTCCTTTGCACCAACTCCTTCCAATTCTCTCCTACCACCTCTTCCAATGTATCGTCCTCGGATGTTACAAAGCCCTCTGCAATACAACTACTGACGAAAATATATTCACGAATTAGGTAGTCCTCGGGAAATAATGAAAAGCAAGTGAAGCACTGCTTGAGAGGAGGTGGTAAATGCAGATAGCTCAAGTACAAAGCACCCATCACCCCATCCGGAAGCTTAGTAAAAGACCATGCTGAGCTAGAAAGGACCTTTTCCCATTCCAATGGCCTTTTTGCCTTAGTTCGAAGAAGCGCCCCCGTAGTCCTAAGAGCAAGGGGAAGTCCGTCACATTTTTCTACAATTTTCATCCCTATATCACTTAAGTCATGCATATCTTGTTCATCCCCTTCCTCAAACACCATCTTGCAAATTAATGACCAACCATCCTCTTGAGACAACTTCTCCACCGTGTGACTGTATATGGCACCCATCTGTTCAGCAATGCTTATATTTCTAGTTGTTATCAAAATTCTACTATCTGCCAAACCACTCTGCATGGCCTTTCTCAATAGCTCATCCCATACCCGTGCATCCCAAACATCATCCAAGACTGTGAAGAATTTTTTGTTCCTAAGTAATTCGCTAAGCATGGGTTCAAGCACTTCATTCTCCTCAGCATCTCCAGGATTACCTCCAACTTGTTTTATGATAGATCTCAACAAACCGGAGTCTGAGAACTGTTGGGACACGCACAACCAAATCCGTGGCATTTGGTTGAAGTTGTCCCGAAGCTTCTCATCATTGTAAATTTTCTGAGCAAGAGTAGTTTTGCCTATCCCACCCATGCCGACAATAGCAACGACTGGAAATTTTTTCTTATTTTCTTTTGTCAGCAGGTCCACCAGCCTCCTTGTATCATCCTCAATTTTCTCTCCCACAAGATTAGGTTCAATAAGTACAGGAGATGTCTTGGGGCTAATTCTACTCTTATAGCCGTCATTACGAAGAGCAGGTGTAAGATGGAGGTCGGCTTTGTCCTTGGCAAGTTCATCAAGCCTAAGGTTGAGATCCTTAATTCTATGGCCAATCTCATGACGGAATCCAACTTTGTACAAGAAAGCAATGGGAGGGTAGCAACAACGTACCAACTCAGCCCAATGAGATGAGGATGAGTTTGAGTTAAGAAGCTTCTCGCCCTCGATCCGGCATTCATCGATGATGTCGTCTGCATCATACATGATATCTCGCAGCTCGTTCAGCCAACGATTGATGGGTTGGTTGTTGAAGCGTTTATCCTCTGCATCAGCGAGAACGTCATGTATCCTCTCCAGCCTCCTATGGAGCTTCTTTATTTCGTTGGGCAAACCCAAGATCTTGACGGCCTCTCCGTTTGCATAGGTTAACAGCGTCCAACACAATTTTGAGACGAACGCATCCGAGATCATGGCCATCTTTTGTTCTCCAAGTTACAGGACCATGTGAAGACAGAGAGAAGGGAATGGTAGGGTACTCCTTGCACTCTCCACAAAGACGACTATTTAATGACCGCTAGTACCCTTCCACTCGTTCGAAACACGACCGTTGGTTATTAGTAGCTGAAAGTTTATCCTACTTTTTAAATATAATTATGATAATAATATTTTAAATTAAACCATGGAGGTTTAAATTTTAAAAAAAATATTATCATGACCAAAAAAAATTTAAAACGAAGGCTTCCAAACTATTGCAAGGGTAGAGATTCTAAATCTTTGGACATGTTACTAGGGGTGGAGTTGGATCGGATAAAATCCATCCAGATTTGTTGTCTTATTTGAAACTATTTAAATATCAATAGAAATTTGGGTATCCGAGTAATATCAATATTTGTATCTATATTTGTCAAAAAAAATTTTATATAAATATAAATAAATAATTATTTTATTAGTATTTAAATATTTATTTTATTTATAACAAAAAATACTGTCTAAAAAAATATATATTAAAAAAAGATGGGAATCGCATAGCATTTTCATGGATAATGCTGTTATGACTTGACTAAAAAGGGCAGATAAAAGGACAAGATGCAGCGATGGATCACTTTCAATGGTATTGTCGAGGTCGGGCCTCCGGTCAGTGGACGGGGGAGCCACCCAATGAGCATTCTTCGGCTCCCAACTTTTGCATGAGTTAATAGCATCCCACACAAACGAGAGGCGAAGGCATCCATGATTTTTTTCCCTTCAACTTCTACAAAGACAGAGACGCTAATTGAAGAAGGGTGGGAAGGAAGAGAAGAAATAATTGCACCATCCACTGGCTCCCACAAAGTCCATCTTGCACCACTGATTGCCCATCCACTCGCTCGAGACATTGCATGTGGTTCACAAAATAAGCGAATTCTTTCTTGATGTAACTCTTGATCCATGTCACGCCTTTTCATTGACTCCATGAAATCTCAATGGACCTCCCATCCCTATTTTTTTTCCAAAGAAAAAAGTCTGAAATTACTAACGTGCTTGGAGCTGATGTCTAACTGATCCTTATTTTCTTTTCTAAACTAATGGATTAAACCCAGTTTTGATATTGGATTCCTTAGCGGTTGGTTCCATCTTCCTTCCAAAGTTCTCATACAAGTTTTAGCTTTCTACTTTACTGAAATAATATTAATACATTCAAGCAGCATAAAAGTGTGTTACATTGTGGGAACGCCATGTTAGTCTAATTAGCCTTAGAACGAAAATAATGAAACAATCTATTGGGCTGATGGACAAAAAAAAACTTTAAAAAAAGAAGGAATGAACTGATATGTTGAATCACGCCAGCCATAGCACAAAAAAAAAAAAAAAATGCAGAAGAAGAGACATGAAAACGAACCTGATAATAGATGCATGTAGGATGGGTGGTTTTGATGTGTGGTTTACGTTTTCGTTTGGTATGATATCATTATCAATAGATGATGTTGGGGGAATATGGTTTTCCCCCCGGTGACATGATTACCCCTAAGAAGTCGCACAACTGCCGACCTTGGACAGCCGAAGTCGGCGTCCGACCTTGGAACGTCCAACCTCAGGGCCTCCAACCCGGAAAACTCCCGACACCCGAGGTTTGTTTTTATCGACCACCTACTACGGCCGTACCCCCGAGGTCCGGCCGAGGGCCATATCCTGCCACTGCCCCGGCATTTATTGCGCATGATCCCTGCAAACCCCCGGCTTACTCCACAATTAATGCGGATCTCCGGCTTACTCCACAATTAATGCGCATGGCTCCTGTCATCTACGGACCCGCAGCTCCCCACGGCAAGTCAGCCCAGCAGAGTCCAATCAACTATGATAAGTCTCTGATCTCGGCCTTACCTCCGACACCAATGCAATAATTCGCCCGATCGCGTGCCAGCTCGGGTCGTACGACGACCTCACCTCCGACATCAACGTAATGATTCACCCGATCGTGCGCCGATCCGAACAACATGCCGAGCCGTACTATGGCCTCGCCCCATCACATCACAGATAAACCGACCCCCTCTATAAAAGGGAGCCTTTGCTTCTCAGATGGGGGTTGGGGACTCCGCACTCTACAAAAAAACTGTTCTTCTTCCTCTCATACAAATTGCCCCCCTTTCTGACTTGAGCGTCGGAGGGCCGGTGCCGGAAGACCTGGCCACCGGCTTTTCTGCAGGCATCCGGATGGAGGACGCCGCGCCGCTCCCCTGTGAAGACTTGCCGCTCCCTCTCTCCGACCGAAGATCGCCCCCGGGTCCAATTTCCAGCAACAGTTGGCGCTAGAGGAAGGGCCCGAGTAGCGATCATGAAGTTGAGAAGCAAGGGAGCCTCCAACATCTCCCGGCGTCCCCCGCAGAGTCCTGGACATTCCGTCCAGAATTCACCTACTCCGGCTGACCCAGCTCCTCAGGTCCAGCCGGAGCAATTCAATGCCCTGGTACAGCAAGTCCAGGCCCTGGCCGCCGCCGTTCAAAGCCTGCGGCGTGAGGAGGCCTTACCAACGCTCCCCCCGCAGGCCCAGATCCTGCCGGAGTTTCCTCCCAACGGCCCGGTCTTCCCAGGCCAAAATTTGCATGGCTCCTCCAGAGCCAACAACGAAGAGCGGACTTCCCCCCGGAGAGAGCTACCGGGGGAAAATCTCAACGGAAGACCCCCAACCCTCTGAGGCTGAGTCAGCCCCAGACCACCGTGAGCCGGCGCAGACTACGGTGACAATCCCACAGGTGGGGGAGCTCGACAGGAAAGTTGAGCATTTGGAGCGCCAAATTGCAACGCTTCACAGTAAGAAGGCAAGGCAGGAGGGAGACTTCGAGTTCACCACCAAATCTCCCTTTTTCTGCCAGATCGAGGATGAGCCGGTCCCCGCGAGGTTCAAAATGCCTCAGGTGGAGCCCTATAGCGGAGTTACCGACCCCCTCGACCACTTGGAGAGCTACCGAGCCCTCATGGCTCTACAAGGATCCTCGGAGGCCGTACTTTGTAAGGCCTTCCCAGCGACTCTTCGAGAGACAGCTCGACTTTGGTTTTCTGGACTAAAGCCGAACACGGTATCCTCCTTTGAGCAACTCGGCAGGCAGTTCGCTACCAATTTTGCTGCCAGCCGACGCCAACGGCAGACATCAGACTCCCTTCTAGATGTCAAGCAGAAGGAGGGGGAGTCCCTCAAGGAATATCTGGACCGTTTTACTGCCGCCACGTGGGAAGTTCGCGAGCTAGACCAGTCGATAGCCATGTCGGCTCTGAAGACTGGGGTTCGCTCCTACCGATTCCTCTTCTCCATTGAGAAGAGCTTCCCGACCGACTTCACCGAAATGCTGGCCCGAGCCCGGAAGTATGCCAAGGCCGAGGAGGCAGTTGCCTCCAGACGGGGTGCGATTGAGCCCGCCTCAAGAAAACAGAAGAAACGCCGCGAGGAGCGCGGCCGACAGAGAAGCCGATCCCCCCGTCGAGAGAAGAACCTCCCTCGGCTGAGGAGCCCCCCTCGGCAGCAGGGACGAGCTCAACGGAGGACCCCACCTCGACCAAGATCTCCACCACGGCCTCGAACGTACTCAGGGAGGTACGAGAGCTACACACCTGTCAATGCCCCCCGGGCCGAGATCTTGATGGAAATCGAGGGTCGGGATTTCTTCCGACCCCCGCCTCCTATGCGGGATACGGGAGTTCCCCACAATTCCAGGAAGTACTGCCGCTTCCATCGAGACCGTGGGCACGACACAGAGGATTGCTTCCAGCTCCGGGACGAGATAGAGGCGCTCATCCGCCGGGGAGTACTCAACCGGTTCGTGAGGAACCGACGTGAGGAAAGGAGGCCGACGGAAAATGCCACACTGCCCGAAAACCCGGACGACAACAGGCCCATCGCCGGCACCATCAATATGATCGGAGGAGTCTCGGCAGGAGCAGCAGCCCAGGGAGCCCCCCCGAAGCGCCTGCGTGCTGATGAAGTCATCTCGTTCTCGGACGAGGACTTGGAAGGGGTTGAGACCCCCCATGATGACGCAGTGGTCATCTCCATGATTGTAAATAAGTTTGATGTAAAACGTGTCCTAGTTGACAATGGAAGTTCAGCTAACGTTTTGTACTATCATGCCTACCAAAAAATGGGGTTGCCAGAAGGACATCTCCGAAAAATTAATGCCCCACTGGTTGGGTTCACCGGAGACTCGGTCCCAGTCGAAGGTGAGGCCAGCTTCCTTGTCACAGTCGGCCTCGCTCCCTGGGAGAGCACTGTGAGGACGGACTTCCTTGTGGTCCGTCTGTCCTCAGTCTACAACGCCATCCTTGGGCGGCCAGGGCTAAATGCCCTTCGAGCCATGGTTTCAACCCGCCATCTGCTCATGCGGTTCCCCACCGGCCAAGGAGTAGGCGAGGTCCGCGGAGACCAGTTGGTTGCCAAGCAGTGCTACATGGCGGCCCACAGAGTAAGGCAACCGACCGAGGCGCCGATTCAGCTAACAGGCCCCTCACTACCCATAGAAACCCTGGATGCAAGGGACACCCTTTGGAAGAAGCAAGTAGAGCCTGGTGAGCTTCTTGTTCAAGTTCCACTACGAGAAAATTTTTCCGAGCTAACTGTGCAGGTCGGCTCCGGCCTTGGCGCCCGCGAGAGGAATCACCTCATCAGCTTCCTGCGGGACAATGCCGACATCTTCGCCTGGTCGCCCGCGGACGTACCGGGAATTGACCCTGAAGTCATGGTCCATCGACTTCGGGTGAAGCCAACCAGCAGACCTGTAAAACAGAAGAAAAGAGGCTCCACCCCCGAATGGCAACGAGCTGCGGCCGAGGAAGTGGATAAACTCCTTGAAGCCGGCTTCATCCGGGAGGTCTCTTACCCAGACTGGCTCGCCAACGTAGTCCTCGTAAAGAAGGCCAACGGAAAATGGCGCATGTGCGTGGACTACACCGACCTGAACAAGGCTTGCCCAAAAGACAGTTTCTCCCTTCCAAGCATCGACCAACTCGTCGATTCCACCTCAGGACACCAACTGCTGACTTTTATGGACGCCTTTTCAGGGTACAATCAAATCCGAATGGCGCCAGAAGACGAGGAGAAGACGGCCTTCATCACCGACAAGGGCACCTATTGCTACAAGGTGATGCCCTTCGGCCTGAAGAACGCTAGAGCCACCTATCAGAGGCTGGTCAGCCAAATTTTTAAAGACCAGATCGGCCGAAATATAGAAGTTTACGTGGACGACATGCTGGTGAAGAGCCGAGCGGCGGAGTACCACGTAGCTGATCTCAACAAAACGTTCTCCAAGCTCAGGAGATACCGAATGAAGCTCAACCCAGCGAAGTGCGCGTTCAGAGTCACCTCGAGCAAGTTCCTGGGTTTCATAGTGACCCAGCGCGGAATTGAAGCCAACCCAGAGAAAATCTGAGCGCTGCAAGAAATGACGCCCCCGAGGACAGTTAAGGAGATGTAGCGGCTTACTGGGCGGGTTGCCGCCTTGGGAAGATTTGTCTCCCGATCGGCCGAACGCTGCCTCCCATTCTTCAAGATCCTCAAGCGGCCAAAGGACTTCCAGTGGTCAGAAGAATGCCAGTAGGCCTTCGAAGAGCTCAGAAGCCTTTTGGCCTCTCCCCCGCTGCTCACCAAACCGCAGAGGGACGAAGTCCTTTACTTATATCTGGCCGTCTCCCCAGTTGCAGTGAGCTCAGTCCTCGTCCGGGAAGAGGACAAGCTCCAAAGGCCGGTCTACTATATCAGCCGAGTCCTCAGGGATGCTGAGATCCGATATTCTAAACTCGAGAAGACCATCTTTGCTCTTATCATTTCAGCTCGGAGACTCCGACCCTATTTCCAAGCCCACACAATAACCGTACTGACCGACCAGCCTATGAAGCAAATACTGCAAAGGTCGGATCGTGCGGAAAGGATCGCCAAATGGCGGTCGAGCTCGGAGAATTTGATCTCGAATATCGGCCCCGGCCGGCTATTAAGGCTCAAATACTCGCCGACTTCATCGTAGAGTGCACCCTGCCAGACGACCCCGAGCTACCATCTGCATCCATAGAGGAAACCCCAAGGCTACCATGGGTCCTACACTCGGATGGGTCGTCAACTTCGGGGGGTAGCGGGGCCGGACTCATCCTCACCAGTCCAGACGGAGTGGTGGCCGAGCAAGCCTTGCGCCTCGAGTTCCCGGCCTCGAACAACGAGGCTAAGTATGAGGCTCTCATCGCCGGGCTCAAGTTAGCAAAGGAGCTGAAAGTGGAAGACCTGACGGCCTTCAGTGATTCCCAGTTGATAGTAAGCCAGATCCAGGGAGACTTCGAAGCAAAAGAGCCATCCATGCAGAAATATCTCCAAAAAGTGCGGGAACTCATGACTACCTTGAACTCTTTCAGTATTCAACACATTCCCAGAGCGGAGAATCTCAGGGCGGACCAGTTGTCCAAACTGGCGACCTCCCGCATGAGCGAGCTTCCCACGGGGACAACGCTCGAGTATCTTCGGACTCCCAGCACGGAGGAACCAGAACCCACCATGTGCATCGACTTCGAACCAAGCTGGATCGACGGGTTCGTCTGCTACCTCCAGGACGGAACCCTACCCCATGACGAGACAGAGGCTCGCCGAATCAAGCGCCAAGCTCCCCGGTATGTCTTGTATGAAAACAGACTCTATCGTCGATCATTTACTTCTCCTCTTCTCAGATGCCTCCGCCCCTCTGAGGCGGACTATGCCCTCCGAGAGGTCCATGAAGAAATCTGCGGAAATCACCTGGGGGGTCGGGCATTAGCCCATAAGATCCTGCGGCAAGGATATTACTGGCCCACACTCCAGAAAGATGCGACGAATTTCGTCCGGAAGTGCGACCGGTGTCAACGGAACGCTAACATCCAACGCCGACCTTCGGCCCTGCTGACTTCGATCATTGCCCCCTGGCCGTTTGCCCAATGGGGGATTGACATTCTGGGGCCCTTTCTCCTGGCTACCGGGCAAAGAAAATTTCTGGTCGTCTCCATCGACTACTTCACCAAATGGGTCGAAGCCGAACTTGTAGCCCGGATCACCGAGCAAAAGATGCGGGACTTCATGTGGAAGTCCATAATTTGCAGATTCGGACTGCCCCGTATCCTTATATCTGACAATGGTCGGCAGTTTGACAATGTCCACTTCAGAGAATTCTGCTCTGAGCTCGGCATCGACCACCGCTTCACCTTGGTCGCCCATCCCCAGACAAACGGAGAAACCGAGGTTACTAACCGTACCATTTTGCAGGGGCTCAAGGCTAGGCTCGATCGGTCCAAAGGACAGTGGGTCGAGGACTTGTACAACGTCCTCTGGGCGTACCGGACTACGTTCCGACTGCCCACGGGAGAGACCCCCTTCAACCTAGCATACGGCACTGAGGCCGTCATCCCGCTGGAAATCGGCCTCCCTTCTTCAAGGGTGGAGCATTACGACCCCGACACCAATTCTTCCCGGCTCAGGAACAACTTGGACCTTGTTGAAGAGACACGAGAGGTCGCTCGGGTCCGTATGGCGAGATACCAACAGAGAACGGCCTAATACTACAACTCTAGAGTCAAGCCCAAGCTCTTCAAAGTAGGGGACCTCGTCCTCAGGAGAGCCGAGGCTTCTCAACCGACCGAGTAGGGAAAGCTCGCCCCAAATTGGGAAGGGCCGTATCAGATCGCCCGAGTACAACGACCCGGAGCATACAAGTTGAAATTCCTAGAGGGAATTCCAATTCCGCGAAGCTGGAACTCCGAGAATCTACGAATGTACTACCAATGAAACCCCTAGGGGTTCAAGGCAATCAGGAATATGAACTCAGTCTCTTTTCTACAAATAATTCGCCCATTCCAATGATTATGATTCTCTTCTAATATCGGGTCATCTGTGATCGTCAGATTCCTCGACTAAAATCGGGATGCCTCGAGGCTCGACCGTAGAGTTCCAAACTTCCTCGACCTCGGGAAGTATCGTAGGACGATGAAACATCGACTTGACGCAAGACTCCTCGACTAAGGTCGGGATGCCCCGAGGGTCGACCGTAGAGTCCCAAACTCCCTTGACCTCGGAAAGCGTCGCAGGTCGATAGAGCGTGCCCAGACCCATCGACCTGACGAACGATTCCTCGACTAAGGTCGGGATGCCCCGAGGGACGACTGTAGAGTTCCAAACTCTCTTGACCTCGGAAAGCGTCGCAGGTCGATAGAGCGTGCCCAGACCCATCGACCTGACAAACGATTCCTCGACTAAGGTCGGGATGCCCCGAGGGTCGACCGTAGAGTCCCAAACTCCCTCACCCTCGGAAAGCGTCGCAGGTCGATAGAGCGTACCCAGACCCATCGACCTGATGAACGATTCCTTGACTAAGGTCGAGATGCCCCGAGGATCGACCGTAGAGTCCCAAACTCCCTCGACCTCGGGAAGCGTCGCAGGTCGATAGAGCGTACCCAGACCCATCGACCTGATGAACGATTCCTCGACTAAGGTCGAGATGCCCCGAGGATCGACCGTAGAGTCCCAAACTCCCTCGACCTCGGGATGTATCGCAGGCCGGCAGAGTGTTCCCAGAACCACCGACCTGACGTAAGATTCCTCGACCAAGGTCGGGATGCCCCGAGGTTCGACCGTAGAGTCCCAAACTCCCTCGACCTCGAGAAGAGCCGCGGATTAATAAAGTCTTCCCAAATCCTCTCAACTTCGGCGGGCGTCATCGGGTCCGTAAGAGGCACGAACCCCCCCAACAAGTCAAAGAATGACTCCGAAAGTCGACGAGGAAAGGGAACAACCCACTCCGCTATGTGGAGCACAACTCTGGGAACGCAAAAGGTACATCCAACTCGACACTCTCCTTGTTATATTTTATCTACGCGCTGCTAGCAAAATCTCAGTCAAAGTCGAGACCTTATTTTGGCCAAAGTTGGACTACTCCTATGAGTCGGTTTAAAACTGATCTTCCACCAACATTATGCATATTCCGTCTGTTGAATCTCCACGACAACTTATGCAAGTCCTCGTAAATTAGGGCCCAACTCGGCCCCCATACGTGGACTCTGACGTCGAGCTATGAAAATGACCTCGACCGCGGGCGTACCGATCGAGTTCAAAGATGCCGAGGCATTCTTTAAAAATCCCGACCCCGCTCACCGGAACCTCGGCAAAGTCCGAGGACGAAAGTTGCGAAAACCCTGGCGACGACTCGATTATTAGCTCATGCTCCCCCATGCGGGATAGCACCAACCCTTTCTATGGTCCTACCATCTGGGAACCGAGTTCGGAAGATCAACTAAACTCCTCAGATAGTGGCCAGCGCAAATCTAGCACGGCCCCGCTCGGAGGACCAAGGCTCAAGTTCGGTGCCTTACAAACCTAAAAGCCAAATACGGCAACTCTTGCGACCTTAGAGTCCGAGCTGTAGGACTTAGAAAAATTTTCTAAAAACCTAAGCTCGGAGCTCCTTCCGGTTAGCGCGATTGGAACTAGCGGAAGCGGGGGTATACCCGATGGAGAGACACGCCTTTGTTGAGCAACTCGAAAGCTAAGATATGAAGCGGACCGCTGGTAAGACAATGGGTTAAGATCCCAGCCTCGTTTGCAACAAAAGAAGAAAGAAAGGCAAAGTGACAAAAGGGATTTTTCATTAGCAAAATGCCGAAAGGCTAAGTACAAAATTGGAGGTCGGTCGTTTGACAAATTTGAAGGCCGACCTCATTTACAGTAAAGAGAAGATAAAAGCCTAAGTCCTAAAAGGCGGCAGCAGCGTACGCGTCACCCTCGAGGTCGTCCACGGCGATGACCTGGGGGCCTTCAGCGGGCGCGGGCTCGGGGTCTGCGGCAGGGGCCTCAGCAGGCACCTCCAGAACGCCTTCTGACTCGGCCGCCGCCGTCGCAGGCTCGGCGGTGTCACACTCATACAACCCCGCCTCGGATGTCAGGATGGCGGGGATGTCGTCCGTATCAGACCCGTAACCCAGGTTCATCCTCGGACGAATTGTTGAAAGGTCGAACTGGGGGCAGATCCGAGCCATCTGCTTTCGGAAGTTATCAAAACCCCAGAGAAATCCGTCCACAGTCTCCTCCTCTAACATGTCGCGGAACTCCTCCGACTCCTTGAAGAGCTCCACGGCATTCTCGGCTCGCTCGAGTGCCCTTCTCTCCCGGGCCTCAAGCTGCTCAATCTTGAGGCGGAAGACCCCGCCCTCATATCTGAGGCCCGCGACCTCGGATTGGGCCTCCCCCAGGCGCGCCTCCGAGGCGCGCAGAGCTGACTTGGCCAAGGAGTGGGCGGCCCTTTCCTCCTCGAGCACCTCGACCATAGCTAGGCGCCCGGCCTCAGTGGCCTCCCTCCGTGCCTCGGCCTCGGCCAGTGCCGCCTCCAACTCGGCAATTCTTTTCTTAACCGGCTCCTATTGCCGGCCGAGCCGCCGAGCCTCTTCTTGACACCCTTGGGCGATGAACACCAAGGTATCGATTTCGTGGATATGCTGCAAGAGGAAAAGGGTAAAGCAATTACGAGTTGAAAAACATAACATATTCACCAGTAGCCTATGGAAAATTGGGAAAGTGGTTTACCCGAACGGAATTGCGGTAGGTACCGTTGACAATCTCCTCCAACGGCAAGTTTTGGAACTCGGCCCGGTCCGCTGGAAGCATCGCACGCCGAAATACGGCGCGTGCGACCTCGGCATCATGGAAAGCCGAGCCTCCCTCGGGGATTGGGGAGTCCGGCTCAGCCGACTCCTCCCGAAAAACCCTGGAAGAGCCCGGCTCACCCGAGCTTGAGATTTCGGGGCCGCTCGCTTCAGGGCCTCGGGTCGGCTCAGGCCCCGGGCGCCGTAGTCGGATTACGGCCGGCCCCTCCCGCTGGGCGATGGAGGCAGGACAAGGAGGGGCCGCTGGGCCTGCGTCGCTGGCGGCCCGCGTCCGCCCCTGATCAGCTGCAGAGGCCCCCGCCTCTGGGCCCCCCGTCCCGGCCGATGTGGAAGCACCGGCCGACCTCGGCTTCTTTCGAGGCTGGGGAACAGCCCCCCCGGCCTCGGCCTCCCGCCTCTTCAGTCGGGAGAAGAGCGACGTGTTGCTAGTCGGCATGTAGGGAATATCTGAAACCGAAAATTCTCCCAAGTGTCAGACCAGTGTTAGTAAAAAGAAAGAGCAGATAAAAATAGGATGATGCAACTACTCTTACCCTCGGGGCGTGCCGAACTCAGGCCCACGCTCGCCAGGGCGTCCTCCCGTAGGAGCTCGGTCAGGTTGTATCCCTTTCCGAGGGCCCGTAAGGAGTCCAAGACTCTCAGCTCCCTCCCCGAGGGCTCGGAGAGCCGGTTAAGAGCCTTCAACCGAGGATGCCCCCACCTCGGGTTGAACCCCCACGGCACCTCGGACGCAAGAAAGAAAAATTTCCCCTTCCACTCATGAATAGAGGAAGGGGTACCCTGAAAGAGTGACATACCGCTCCGAAAGGCGAAGTATAGCCACCCTGCGTCCGTCGGGTTTTTCTTTAATAAAAAACACCGACGGAAAATGCTCACAGAAATCGGGATCCATGCCCGAGACACAAAGACAGGAACCCGATTATGGTCCTCCACGAGTTCGGAGCAAGCTGTGCTGGGACGAGTTGGTACTCGACCAGCAAGTTGTTCACGAACTCGTGAACAGGGAACCGCAGGCCGGCCCAGAGCGTCTCGCGGTGAACCGCAGTTTCGAGACGAAACCCGGGCTGGAAGAAGAACCGAGAGCGGATCAACTCCAACTCCTCCCCCGACAAGCTCGACCCTACTTCCTCGGGACCGAGACCCATTTTTGCAGGCAAATGAAATAAAACTGAGGATAGAGGAGGAAGGAGGAAAGGGAACCCTAGCTAGTACAGGGTGGGAACCTACGGGAAGTTGCCGGAAATCGCTCCGGGCACCGTCGGCAAAATTTGGTCGAAGGGTGGAGCGAGGAAGGAGACGGCAAAACGAGAGGCAACCAAATGAAATTCTTAGGGCAGATTCGTGGGGTTTATATAGACCCCCCTGACGGCCCAGATCAATCAGATCGGTTCCCATCCCCCGGCCGGATTGCGCCGCGTGTCGGCCTCAGAAGCCGAGGCACCACATTCACTCCGGATCAATAAATTGGGAACAAAATCGAAATACTGTCCCATCGGATCTCGCGGCCTCATCATGGGTCCGCAAAATCGGATCACCTTGAAAGACGAGCGGACGTCACCCCCGCTCCCCTCATTTAATAAGGCTCCGGGACACGTGGAGTACCGATGTAGCCTCCACCTCCCCAGATCAATGATCCGTTAATACGAGATCGGAAACGTCCGACCTCAGATCACGCCGCGTGTTCATTTTGAAGCACGAAACGGCATACTCATTGATGAGGGGGGCCTCGACCACGAGATCGAGGCGCCGCCTCGTCGGGCCCGAGGACCCTCATTATGAGTTCGCCGCACGAAGCGATCTCGGAGATCCAAAAGGCGCCACCCCCGTTGCAACTGCTTCGAAAAACATAGGGATGCAGACCCCATCATAAGCTCGCCGAATAAAGTGACCTCGAAGCGCCAAAGGGCGCAGGTTCCGTTGTAAAAGCCCCGAGAAGCGTAAGGGTGCGGACGTGATTCCCTCCAACTTTAATAATAATCTCTACTTCCCGCGTCCGAGCCTGCAAGCCGCTCGAACTCGGAAGTCGGGGGTAGTTTGGGGGAATATGGTTTTCCCTCCGGTGACATGATTACCCCTAAGAAGTCGCACAACTGCCGACCTTGGACAGCCGAAGTCGGCGTCCGACCTTGGAACGTCCGACCTCAGGGCCTCCGACCCAGAAAACTCCCGACACCCGAGGTTTGTTTTTATCGACCACCTACTACGGCCGTACCCCCCCCCCCCCCCCCCCCCCCCCCCCCCCCGAGGTCCGGCCGAGGGCCATATCCTGCCACTGCCCCGGCATTTATTGCGCATGATCCCTGCAAACCCCCGGCTTACTCCACAATTAATGCGGATCTCCGGCTTACTCCACAATTAATGCGCATGGCTCCTGTCATCTACAGACCCGTAGCTCCCCACGGCAAGTCAGCCCAGCAGAGTCCAATCAACTATGATAAGTCTCTGATCTCGGCCTTACCTCCGACACCAATGCAATAATTCGTCCGATTGCGTGCCAGCTCGGGTCGTACGACGACCTCACCTCCGACATCAACGCAATGATTCACCCGATCGTGCGCCGATCCGAACAACATGCCGAGCCGTACTATGGCCTCCCCCATCACATCACAGGTAAACCGACCCCCCTCTATAAAAGGAAGCCTTTGCTTCTCAGATGGGGGTTGGGGACTCCGCACTCTACAAAAAAACTGTTCTTCTTCCTCTCATACAAATTGCCCCCCTTTCTGACTTGAGCGTCGGAGGGCCGGTGCCGGAAGACCCGGCCACCGGCTTTTCTGTAGGCACCCGGACGGAGGACGCCTCGCCGCTCCCCTGTGAAGACTTGCCGCTCCCTCTCTCCGACCGAAGATCGCCCCTGGGTCCAATTTCCAGCAACAGATGAAAAAGAATAATCTATACATGGCATTCTCTCTAGCTGGCACCCTCCAAGCCTCATGAACCACCTCCCAAGATCAGCTCATACGACTTCATGAACCAAAAAAAAGGCCAAGATACAGCTCATATGGCAATGGAGAATATCTTACATCTCTGTTTCTGTTATCATATGGGCTCCTGTTATAGTTTACTCTTCCTCGATGTAACTCCATTTCATTAACTCTTAGAAATCTGGATGTGCCTTCATGAAGTAGTTGTTGAGGCCTCTGTGAGCATCTCTAGGGATTACTCGGAATGAGTTTATATAATGATTCTAGATTCAGGATCTTAGATATAGATCAAAAAAGTAAAATCTCTGTAGGAAATAAAATTCCTTCTTGAATTTTCTTCTTGATTCCTTTCTCCCTCTCTACTTCCTTTCCTTGCAATGAGAGTACCTTTGGGGTCATATCTCCACACAACCGTGCTAAGTCGGGTTCATTATACCGTGTACTTTCCTTGTGAGCAATTGAAGGAGGCTTTTGGATCACACCTCCATGCAATTGTGCCCGTCATAGGTGGTTTATGGTTGAACCAGGTTCATCTGAAGACAATAATGTCGTATATCTATTCGAGAGAGCATAATTTGCTCTTAGGATAGTGGTCCTATACGATCAATTCCACGAACATCTTTCTGATTTCCCTCTAATCATGTTATCTAAATCTTAGTTATTTCTAATTATTTGCAAATATTAGCACCTAATTTTTCCAATAGTCTAAGAATGAATTTGAATCTGCTAGTATTTGCCTGTCTTATTTAGTGAACAATTTACATCTAAATTTTAGTAATTCTGAAGTAGCATCTCACTAGTAGTGATCTATATATTTTCCATGCTCTGAAATCTGTGCAGAAATCTTGCACATTTTTTTTTGACACCTATTTTACATCGCAAAATCTTGAAAAATATTAAACAATAAAAAATGAAAAAAGCAAAATTTGTGAATATATATATATAATAAATATTATATATATATATATATATATAATATTATATATATATATATATATATATATATATATATATATATATATAATATTCGTACTTATATGATAGGCATGGGGGATTTGGATTTGTAGTGACTTTATCTAAATCATACTAATCTAGAGTTGGATAATAAAATATGTCAGTCAAGTTTTTAGTTAAATAATGAGTTTTTTTTTCATGAATAGCCTTCTAAATATCGGATTTTGCACGAATATCCTTCCAAAATTGATATTTACATGTATACCCTCATAAAACTCTGTTATTGTACAAATGCCCCTAATATAACGGTTGTTCTAACGGTGTTAAGAAAAATCATATTTATATTAATTAAAAATAAAATAAAATTTTGGAATTATGCTATTGTCTCCGTCTTTTTTTTTAGCCATCAGAGTCGCGATCGCAATCCCTTATAAATGTTTCTATTTCCACGTCTACCTATTAAGGGATATTTTAGTTATTTTAATTTGAAACCGTTAATTTTTTAACGGCGTTAGCTGGCATGGGTACATATGCAAAAATAAGAATAAAAAAAGAATAAAATAGCAAAATAAGTGTTTTAAGAGGATATACATGTAAATATCAATTTGGAAAAGGTATTCATGCAAAATTCGATATTTAGAAGAGTAGCTAGCAAAACTAACCTCTCCTGATTTGACCCAATAAGCCCAACCTAAAACTTTAGAAATTGATTCAGACCCAACTACCAAGAGCAAGTAGGTGAGATATCGATCAGAATTTCGGCTTGACAAACCAACTTAGATCGTGTCAAAGGTCACGCTCTGACGTGCCGAGACATGTTCAAAACTCCATTACAGTTATCATTCGATTTCTCATGCCGGCATTTGAGATCAATTCATCGTCCCACGGATGTTCCCATCTGTTTCATCATGGATACGTGACAACAAATTATTTCTTTTTTTCCAATGCCAATCCTCCCAATAATGAATTGCACTTGTCAAATACCTTGGAAAATCTGGAAAAGGAATTTGCTCAAAGAAAGGCGAATTTGGAAGCTCCCCTAAACACTGGAAAGGTGCAACGAAAGAATAAGCTAGTTTAGTACAACGGTCACTTCTATTATTGCACTATCATCTTATTACTCCTTTTTGGTTGGTGCAATTCTATACCATGAAACCTTATTTTTGTTATAATTATAATAAAAAATAATGAGTTTGTTGCCTAGGAAATGTGTCACAAGTTAATGTGATTTTCCTGCATGACTCATGCTAGATGTATATGTAGCCTCTTTTCCTAGTCTAAGCTCCCAACGCAAAGTGGACTTTTTATTTATTATATTTTAAGAGCTTGCTTCATGCAACTGATGTTTGTGTCACAGTTCAGGCTTGTAAAATAGTACTACTTATTTATCCATTTTTTTCAATGTTCCCATAAGGTTGCAGATGAGTCGGGTCGGATCGGGCCTTGAGTGACCCCGACTCAATTGGTTCCTTGTTCGGATCTTAATTTTAGACTCAGATTCAACTTAATACAAAATCGGATTGGATCCATGGCTACAATTTTTGACCTAATGAGCCATTCGGGTCGGATCGGGTCTATATATAATCTGAACCCAACCCAAAATTCGGATCCGGGTCGGGTTCAAAAATTCTACTCAATGAATGAATCTATATTCCTCAAAATTCTTTGAGCGGGGAGCACTAATTTTCTCTACTAGCCTCTCTTCCATTCTCAACTTCTGGTGAGGGTTAAGAACTACGAGGATAACGGATGCCAAGCACCCTAACAGGCCCTCAAAAAATATATCTCCTTCCAGAAAATCTTCCTACTGGAAGCTAGCAGCCAAAGCACGGAGCTCAAATCGACATTACCATTGCTCATCCAGTCCTGGAGCCAGCAGATCAACCACATCCCTCTTTGAAGAACTGCTGGAGATGAACATGGCAGATTCTTTAGTTATAGCACTATGGCCTGAAGGAAGTCCCCTTCAGATGCAAAGGATCAAGGATCTAGCTGCACTCTGCTCTGAATAGCCACCCAATCTACAGGCATGGTGGCTTCTGATAACAGGCTTCTTGAATAGCGTCAGCTAAATCATTCTGGCAGTCTGAAACAGATGTGTTTGTCTTGAGCCTTTTACCCTGTCGCACCTGCTAGCCTACCCTGCTGTAGGGTGATAATTCACAGATCAATGATTAGGTGATCATGCTCTCTGGTCATCAGAACTTATTCAAGAATCAAGGGTAAAAAATTTAGATGCTACTTTAATATTACAAAGATTGCTTTAGACACATCTGACATGAAGAAACCAGGCTACAGACCAGTATATGAAAGAAGCTGTTGGAGTAAGGAAAGGGTCTAAGTTTGAGTATATCCTCCCACAAAATTCAAGCTCCACAGTCCACACTCCAGAGTACGAAACCGAAAAGAGAAAAATCTATGCATATGTTTCCAGTTATAAACCATCAGGTGGTGCATGGCTGTAGCAGAGGTTCACAACTGCAATAATGCAGCCACAACTGCAACAGCAAAATATCAGAGGCTCAGGAGAATGGTTTTCATGGACATTACAAATACAGACTCGTACATTTAGGTCTTCAAATAAAATACGCACAACATATACAACGGTGGGCCATCTGGCCGTCTGGCCCGTCTGGGCAAAACAGAGAGGGGTTGGCCCTGATCTATGCTGGAGCTCTGGGCCAGACCTTAAGCAACCAGCTCCAGGCTCCTAGTTAACTTGTTTGGTTTGTACCCCCATGGCCCGCAAGCTCAAATAATTTTATAAATTTAGATGGGCGGGTCGTAGGATTGAAAACCTAAAATTACCTAAATTTCAGATAGATCTGGTCGGGTCAGGTCGGGTCTGAATTCAGTAAACCTAGACCCGATCTGGAAAATGGAATAGGTCCAATTTTAGAACCCGACCCTTGCCCCACGGGTCCTCCAATTCAGATCGAGATGGATCTAAGTGAGTCGGGTCGGGTCATGGGTCAACCCGACCCATTTTTAGCCTTAGTTCCCCTATAAGGGATGAAGCTCTAGGATGCAAGGGCCTCACACATATGCTACAGTGCAGCGGGACTGGGTACGATGATTGGCCGAGGAGAGGATTAGGGCGAAAGGAGAGGAGAAAAATAAAAGGTGAGTGACTATAAAACACATATAAAATTTGTTGGCATCTCTTTTCTAAGAGATCGGCCAACCCTCGCCTGACCTAATAACATACCATTTAAGTCAAATTGAAAGAAAAATTGTTTCATCAGTCAGCTAATTCGACCTGCATTTTGGGTTGTCCAAAGTAAAAATGAGATTCTGCTTGAAATCCAGTAGGGATGGACTAAATTTTTTGTTGAGTCATGGATTATATAATTTATTTAAGTAAAAACTATGTCAACTCATTCCCTCCCTTGCTATGCATGGGACAAGAGGGAAACAAGTTCCAAGGCCTCAACGATGACATGTTTGAAGAGATCATAGCTTGTTGGCTCATGAACATTGGGTTACTGGGAGTAAGTTAGCAATACTATTGACTTCATCAACTGACAAGTGGTATGCATGATAAATGGGTCCGAGCCAAGCTTTCTAGAACGTATTATTGCGCAACATGAAGACCCATGCTACTTGGTGTCATCTTGGTCCACATCATGGTGTTTTTTGGAGCTAGCATTGACTCTGGCTTAATTAGTATTATACTGAAACCAATAATCTGGTCTAACTTGGATTTGATTCTTTTTTTTTTTTTTTTTTTTTCGGTCAAAAAAAGGAGGGGAGGGGGAGGGACCAGCCCACCCGCGTAGCAGCCCCATTACTGGGCCCCCCTTCCACCAGGGAATGTTCGATACAGGTCGCAGGTTTCGCGTGCCTTCCCCGACCCGTGGGCTCACCCCACTGGGTTCACCGCCTCACGTGTGGGTACGTCACCCCAGCGCCACCTTGGTACAAGTGGAAGGAAAACATAACCGCCAACAAGCCAGCCGGGCATGGGGCATCCGGTCCCCTAATTTTAATCGACGCCCGCGCGTTTCGAACCCGGGCAACTTGGGCGGAATTATCGCCCCCTTACCACCAGGCTACTACCTTGGTGGATTCTTTGGAATGGACTTATTTCACCAAAAAAATTGATTTGGGTCTGTAAAGGATATGATTGTAGTAACCCAGCTCCTTGGGCTTGTGGGCTGGCCCGAAGAGGCCAGGCCCAGGGCTCAAACCCGCGTTAATGTGATTTTCCTGCATGCATGACACATGCTAAACAAGTAGCCTCTTTTCCTAGGCTAACCTCCCAACGCAAAGTAGACTTTTTATTTATTTTATTTTAAGAGCTTGCTCCAACGCTTCATGAAACTGATGTTTGTGTCACAGTTCAGTAAAATGGTACTATTTATTTATCCATTTTCTCAATGTTCCCCAGCAGGGGATGATTGGTCGAGGAAAGGATTGGGGTGAAGGGAGGGGAGAAAAATAGCAAGCGAGTGATAATGAGGATACAAAACACGTACAAAATTTGTTGGCATCTCTTTTCTAAGAGATTGGCCAACCCTCGCCTGACCTAATAACATACCATTTAAGTCAAATTGAAGGACAATGGTTTCATCGGTCAGCTAATTCAACCTGTATTTTGGGTTGTGCAAACTGAAAATGAGATTATGTTTGAAATCCAGTAAGATTGGACTAATTTTTTTTGTTGAATCATGGATTACATAATTTATTTAAGTAAAACCTAATTTTTTTTGAGTTGTCCCTTTCTCTATTTATGCTGATAAAATAGACATGGAATGTTTGGCTCTTTGGGTGAAACAATCAAGTAAAAGGGGGTATATGTTATATTTTTATCAGGCTGATTATCTGCCGTTGGATATAGCATTTGTTTAAAAATTTGTGATTAATATTGTTATTTTTCTGATTTTGTTCGTCATGCAATGCAATTTAGTCCAAAAATTATGAAAAAGGGTCTAGTCATACAATATGAAACTCAAAATTATATGGTTTTGGCCAAATAACATGAGTTAGTGGATGGGCTATAGGTCGGCAATAGGTCAGGCATCCTTGACCCGCCAGTAGTTTGGGTCGAGTTCAGGCTAAACCTTAAGAGATTTAATATATGATCTGAATCCATGTTGACCTGCATATTGCTAACCCTAGCATCGATTTAGTTGTCAACATTCTTTGAATTACCAAATCAGTAATTAGCCATTACTTGTGGCTTCTTTTCAAATATCAATAATCAAAAATTAGCAAGAGATTTGGGGCCTCATAGTCACTAATTAAGACTTTTTTTTTTAGTTTCCAGAAAATTATTAATATAAGCCTCAAGTAAATTTTCAAAATGCGCTTACCTTTCACCTTTCACCCAGAGGGGAAAAAATGAAAATAAAAATGGTTCGACATATTAATGTGATCGTGATCTAGTGATAATTGTAGTGTACGACCTTGGCGAGTCATTGAATTGCTACTTAACTTGCAACATTATAATCTACCTTTTGATGTAGGAGCGGTGTGTACTATGGGGAGTACCAATGTAGCGAACCAGGTGCTAACTGGACAGGGAAGGTCCATTGGGCCCATCTGCTATCTAAAGAGGAGGCCCAACCTTTTCTTGGCACATACTATATTTATGGGGATTCTTGGTTATTGGGCCCACCATCAGCTTAGGCTTTTTTAAATGTAATGGGTTTTTTGACCTTTGAAACTAATATAGGCCCACTCCTTTAAGCTACTCAAATAGTAGATAGGTATATGTAAAGATGTTATGATGTCCCTAAGAAAATGTAAGATGTTTACTTATGTGCACAATATCGATGTGAGCATCAAATGAAATTCTCTATAGACCACAGACATACTACAATTATTTGCTATGGTAGCATACTGATAATATTATCAAATTTCTGATATAGACAAGCAATATCTGATATATTTTGGAGCATTAATTTACATTGGAAAAATCTTTGCAGAATAACAGAAGGAACATGGTCGCATCAAAATATAGAATTTGTTATATTCTAATTCATGATTTGTTCATGCACTAATCCAAAACAGACTATAATTAATTTACAGTCAAGTCCTAAAAAATAGGGTCCATGATACACCTGCGAGGTTCATGAACCCGTCCGCAGAGTCTAAAGTTCTATTCGTTTCTTTTCCAATGTCTATCTTCCAAAATATTGTAGTAAATAATGCCATAGATACCAAATGTGATACTGTGATCTCATAAGATTCAATATCCAACTTGTCGGTGCTGCACGATATGGTTCCTAAAAGCCATTTCCTCCATTTTTTTCCTGCTTGTAAACTACTTCTCTGTCACTCCTTCTGTTCTGCCATCCATTGTATTTAGATCCTTAATAAAATTTGGAGGAAGTGAGTGACTTCCCCCACTTTCCATTAAAAAAAGAGAAAAAAGATATAGCTCCTAAAACATCCTACCATGTTCATGCACCCGCCCACAGCCTCTATAAACTTTCATTTATTACTTCCAATTTGCATCATCCAAAATATCCTAATTCTTAATCTCAGTTCCTGTCTACCAGTCCAAATCCTGCAAGATATAGCCATTAAATGCCTTCATGTTTATTCACTATGTTATGCATCCTCAACTCTATAAAAGGTCCATAAGAACAAGCCAATGTGTCGCAATCACTACTATTATTCTTGCTCCAACATGCAATGTTCATGGAGTCCTGAAGCTTACTCGAGCATGGCTAATTCGAGAAGGCTGCTCCAATGGCTAGGAGGCTCTGCCATGGACATCGAGGGAATCCACGATTTCTTTGGGTGCACCAAACCAACAAAAGATATTGGTGAGGTTCAAATATGAATGCCGCCTCCAAGGGCAAGGAGACGGCAAAGCCACCATCAAGGAAGTGGTAGGGACTGTGTGTTAGATGTATGCCCTAGAAGCCAATCTGGCTGACACATTGTTAATTCTAGGGACATAATTTTGTACTTGACTATTTATTATTGAATAAATAAAAGGCATCTTTTCATTCATATTATTTATGTGTCTATGAATCGTCCAAGAAATTAATAAGATGATGATGCATATTCTCAAGAGTTGAGAATTTGAGATGTATCATTGGTAATTAATTTCTAAATGTTCCTGATCAATGGATCATCACGAGGACGGTGATCGATCCGATCAGTGCACAGATCACTTTCCTTCTGGATGGACGAGACTTGAGTCCACAGTGTAGGGACACTGAAGTGATAGTGCAGGTGCTTGTTAGAGAATAAGGGTACTGAGCGTAACCAAGACAAGAAGTCACTTGGATGTCTATCCATTCGTCAGTGACTTGCTTGATGTTGCAGTAGTATGACTGGTCCTTTGACCTGCGGTGCTTCAGCTACTCACAGTGAGGTTATTGTAGTTTGACTACACGTATACATGGTCTCTAGTCATATGGGTCCCTGTAGTGTAGATTGGCTGCAGTAAGTTCACTGTAGGAGTAGGGTATGCACTCACATGGAATCTATCGACCTTGATAGAAGAGGAGTGATCCTATGTGATTTGTTAGACTGAATTCTAAGACCTTGGCCAGGGCAGTAATAGAAAGTGGAGAAA
This sequence comes from Phoenix dactylifera, assembly GCF_009389715.1. Classification (NCBI taxonomy): domain Eukaryota; kingdom Viridiplantae; phylum Streptophyta; class Magnoliopsida; order Arecales; family Arecaceae; genus Phoenix; species Phoenix dactylifera. The sequence continues at coordinate 1,251,673 of NC_052392.1, forward strand.
GAGTTTTCCACTATCGAACTCGAGTCAAATAAATCTTGACATATGACAGACGAAGGGGTTTGACGAGTTATCCATGACCTCCGTCCTGTAGGGATCCACGATAGTAGGACTGTATCATATGATAACTGCACCTAGAGGTTCATCATTCTATTCTACTGGGTAGCCACTACATGCTGCTAGGTATCACTGGTGGATGGTGGGACTCACAGGGATTATCTCGATGATCGATAAACCCTAATGAGTAGAGTTGGAATCGTTCCAATCCATTGAAAGGAGTTTTCAATGATATTGTGATAGAGATCACAATATATCTCACTACCAGTCAGAATAGAACCTATGGAGTCACACACACTAGAAGTATTGACCGATCCGATGGTTGAATCGTGATTAGGAATCACAAGTAATCAATTCGATTGATATTCAGTTGAAGAAGGAACAATGGAATTAATTAATTGGACTTAAACACAAATCCTACTTCGAGTAGGATTCCTAGAGTCGTAATTGGATTAGGACTGGAAATCCTAGTTGGAGTAGGACTGGGATTCCTACTTGGAATAGGATTCCTACAATCCTAATTAGATTAGGAGTTTTGAATTAAAATTGGATTCCTACTTGGAGTAGGATTCCTAGAGTCCTAATCGGATTAGGACTTCGGATTCAAATTAAAGTTCTAATTGGATTAGGACTAAAATTAAATAAGTCCTAATTGGATTAGGGTTTCTTAAGTCCTAATTAATTATTAATCTAATGAATCAACATGACTCCTAATTGGGTTAGGATTGAAGAGTTCAATTGAGTCATGGTTCATTCAAGTTCTAATTGGATTAGGACTAGTATAGATTGAACCCAATTGATTCATGATTTGGTTAAACCCTAATTGGATTAGGGCTAAACCAAATAGAGGCCTCCTAATCCTCCTTAGAGGAGGATTAGGGCAACACAAGAAGGAGGGGCTCACGCCCCTCCTCCTTATTTTCCTTGGTGCGGCAACACAAGAGGGGCCGGCGCCCCTCTTGGAAATAGGTCAAGGGCTCCTAATTTGTAGGAGCCCTAGATGCTATTTAAGAGGATGCTTTTGGGGCTGACCTAATAGATGAAGCCCTCTTCCTCTTGTGCCGTGGCCACCCTCTCCCCTTCCCTTGTTTCAGCCGCAAGCAAGAAGAAAGGAAAAAGGAAGCTTGGCGGCCTCCTCCCTCCTCCTTTGCTTCATCCAACGCAAGGGAAAGACTAGGGCAGCAAGATGCTTTGATTCTTCTTCATCATCCCTTCTTCTTCTTCCTCCTCTCAAGCACAATCAAGGGTTGATTGAAAGAGAGGAGATCAGCCATCAAAACATATCTCTGCAAGGGAGCTAGCACCCCGGAGAGATTAGAGCGTTTGGATTGGTCCTCTGCTTCGTGTGGATACCCGTAGAGGCCGGACACTTGAACGGCTTCAAGCGAACCATCATCTTAAACCACGAACTTCAATTTGCGGTGATCATCTACCCGGACAAGGTGAAGATCTGATCTTCTAATGTTTTAAAAAGTTTTTAATCCTCATCTATCTACGAACGGTTTTTGAACAACGTTTATGCGATGAACGGTTGATCCCGCGCATGCCTCTTCCGCTGCATCTGAATTCTGTTAAATTTCAGCGGCATGATCGGGGTATTCTAACAGTGGTATCAGAGCCTAGGCTTCGTAGATTAAGGTAAGGATTAATTATTAGTAGGCTTATTAGATCTGAAAATTGAAAAATTATGCATGCTGAAAATTTTCTGCATGCAGATTTTTTCTAGGATGCTGATTTTTGCATGCTGATTTTTATGTGATAAAAAGATGATTCTAATTGCATTGTTAATGGGATTACAAAGTTTAGAATCATGATTAGCATGATCAGCAACCTATGGCATGAGATAATCAATTAGATTTCAGATCTGAAAATTATAATTGCTGCATGTGGTGATGATGATAGGATTCAAACCCTTTTGGTATTAAATGTAAAGACCTGCGATGTGATCTGCAATGTCATGTAATTTTTCAGATGCTTGCATGCATCTTATTTGATGTTTTGAGAGGCCTGCGTGCCTCCTAAAAGAAGATGTAATTTATTATTATTTTTATTTTATATCTGGTTGTATTTCTGTGATGTGATGTATGTCAACGATCAAGTTGAAGACAAGGCATGAGATGAACAGGGGTCTAAGCGGTTGATGGCGATTGGATCAAGAGTTGGTCAAGGATCGAATCAAGGAGGCTTGGAACCAATTCAAGAGTTGAAGACCAATTGATCGATTGACGTGCATGTGCTTATAATACGACCTAATTAGAATCCATGATCATCACCTATTTAAAGTTTAGCTTTAATAAACTGCCTGCAATGTGCCGTTTGCATGTGATGTGAATGAGAGTCGGGTAGATAGGTTTACATGTGATGTAGCAAACCTAATTGAGACCTAAATTAAAACCTCCTCAATCAAGTCGAGAGTGAACCAACATGAGCGAGTCATATTAGATTAATTGATCTAATTGGTGTCTAGGAAAGCATGAAAGGTGGTTACTTAATTAGGACCTTACTCTCTGAGTAAGGGGAGCCTCCCACCTGCTTACCTGGCCAATTGTTCGATTACCTCGTATGAAGAGCTCAAGTTGTAAACACTAAGACATGATTAACCAATATTAAGTCTATAGGTATTCCACCGTAGTAAAGCTGCTAAGGTCTTTCTGATGTTGATTTGTCTCGGCTGGACACAGTGGTCAAGTTGCATCGGGGGGCTGGACCTCTCTATGGACATGAGATGTTGTAGGATAAAAGTGGGGTTGGGCACCAATAACTGTTAGGTGAGGATCCAATGACGACTTTATTTCTACGGTTATACGGTGGGTATGACTTAACTAAGAAATGAGACCAATAACTGTTAGGTGAGGTCTTCATGGCTTAGAGACCAAGTAGCACTGCAACATGCTTGAGAAGCATTGTACAAGAGTTGTACATTCATCAATTTATGTGTCATCAATAACTGTTAGGTGAGGTGGCATGTAAATCGGTGGGACCGCAGTACCCACTAGAAATCCTAGTCGTGTAGGATTTCTGTTTTCCTACCAGGGGAGTGTGAGGAATTCGAGAAAATAGTGGAAGGTACATTTGTTCTAAAAAACCCTAGAACAAATTAGAATCAAGTACAAAATTCTAACTAGAATCTTTACTCTCTGAGGATTATAATGTCAGCTTCTAGACTTTTAACTCATATCCTATAGAACAACCGTTTGACCAAACCCAATTATAAAGACTGGCTCCGCAAATTTCAAAATAGTTTTGAATTATGAGAAATTAGGGTATGTGTTAGACCATGGAATCCCGGTGTTACCAATCTATCCGATCACTGATCAGCGTAAGACGCATGCTAAGTGGACGAACAATGACAATAAAGTTAGGTGCTGCACAATGGCATCCATGTCCAATGAATTACAATGCTAGCATGAGAACATGAGACTGCCAGGGACATATTAAATCACCTGCAAGAGTTGTATGGTGATCAGAGTCACGCAGCATGTTTTGAAGTGTCCAAGAGGCTCTTTAAGACAAAGATGCGTGAGGGGCAGTCTGTCCACGATCATGGTTTGACCATGATAAAGGACTTGAAGAAGCTTGAGAAGCTCGGCATGACCATGCACAAGGAATTGCAAACGGATTTGATCCCACAATCCCTTCTAGCTTCATATGAACAGTTTATAGTAAATTACCATATGAACAAGATTGTATGCACCAAAATTGAATTGTTAAATAAATTAGTAACTAACTTAGGGACCTTGAAGAAGTTCAAGGGGCATCGTTTTCGCTGTCAAGTTGGTTTCTACTTTCAAGAGAGAGTCTATTTGGAAGAAGAAGAAGCCTGCGAAGAAGCAGAAGACTAAGAAAACACCATGTTAGCAAGTTCCAAGGAAAAGGCCAATTGCAAGGAAAAGTGTTTCCATTGCATCATGGACGGCCATTGAAAGAGAAACTGTTCTACGTACATGGGAAGCATAAAGAACATGAAGGGTGATAGACCTTCAGAAGGTATGTCAGATATGCTCAGGATACTTAGGGACTGTTACCTATTGCTAGCAGAAATTTGATTTCTGTATTTTATTTAGCACAGAAAGATTTTTATTTGAAAAATAAATTGATTCAACATGGTTTTATGATTGACAGTCTCTATCACATACATATGGATGTATCTGTGAATATATCTAAGCAAACAGTAAATACCATAGGATCTAATAGATCCAAAAATGAGATAAATCTAAAGTATTTGTGGCACCTCAGGCTTGGCCATATAGGAGAAGACAGAATAAACAAATTGGAGAAACATGAGCTTTTGGGCTCATTGACTTCCGAGTCATATTTGATTTGTGAATTCTGCCTTCAAGGAAAGATGGCCAAATTATCCTTTGTAGGACACAGGGAGGTCCACTGAAATACTTACCCTAGTACACACTGATGTGTGTGGTCCATTCGATGTGCAGGCTAGGGGTTGTAATTTTTACTTCATTTTACCGATGATTACTCACGGTATGGATATGTGTATGAGACACAAATATGAAACTTTTGAAAGATTCAAAAAGCTTAGACATGAAGTAGAAAAATAAGCACAAAAACTCATTAAGGTTCTTCAATCAGATCGAGGAAGTGAATACCTTAATGGAGAGTTCCGTGATTATCTCAAGGAGAATGGTATAGTTTCATAATGGACTCCTCCTGATACACCTCAGCTCAATGGAGTGTCAGAGAGGAGGAATCGGACTCTATTGATATGGTCCAGTCCATGATGAGCTTCACTGATTTACCCTTGTTTCTTTAGATAGATGCCCTATTTTCAGCTATTTACTTGTTGAATAGAGTTCCCTCTAAATCCGTTCATACCACACCGTATGAGATATAGCATGGTAAGAAACCAAGTCTTGGTCATCTCAAGATTTGGGGATGTCCGGCCCACGTCAAGAGACTACAGGCGGACAAACTAGAGGCTAGGACCATAAGTGCTCGTTTTATAGGATATCCTAAAGAGTCATTAGGATACAATTTTTACGTCTCAGAGGATCACAATGTGTTTGTAAGCCGTCACGCCATCTTCTTGGAAAACCAGTTTATCCTTGATAGAGGCAGTGGGAGGAAAATTGAGCTTGAAGAGAAAGTCTCTGAAAAGCAACGAGTCATGGATCCTATCGAACCCATTCATACTGAGCCAGTACACGATGTCCCTCAACCACCTCGCAGATCTAGTAGGGTCTCCCATCCTCCCGATAGATACTTAGGTATACTAGAAGAGGATACCGAGGAAATGTTTCTAGTGGGAGATAGGGATCACACGCAGGATCCCAAAACTTACGACGAGGCGATATCTGATATCGATTCTGAGAAATGGTTGGAAGCTATGAAGTCAGAGTTAGACTCCATGCATTCCAACCAAGTCTGAACCTTAGTAGATCCACCAGAAGGTATTGTACCTATTGGATGTAAATGGATCTACAAAAGGAAGATAGGTTTGGATGGAGAGGTAGAGACCTATAAGGCAAAGCTTGTGGCGAAAGGGTATAGTCAGCGCGAGGGCATTGACTATCAGAAGACCTTTTTACCTGTAGCCATGCTGAAATCCATCCGAACATTGCTTGCCATTGCAGCATTTCATGATTATGAAATCTGGCAGATGGATATGAAAACAGCTTTCCTGAATGGATATCTTGATGAAGACATCTATATGGAACAGCCTTTGGGTTTCACTTCCAGTGATGGAGATCACAAGGTCTGCAAGCTGCAAAGGTCCATCTATGGACTAAAGCAAGCATCTCGGAGTTGGAACACTCGTTTCAATGACGCAATCAAAACGTTTGATTTCATCAAAAATGAAGAGGAACCGTGTGTTTACAAAAGGGTTAGTGGGAGTACTGTCGTATTTCTCGTACTGTACGTGGACGACATCCTCCTGATAGGGAATGATATTCCCATGCTAACCTCGATCAAGGTCTGGTTGTCAAAAAGGTTCTCCATGAAAGACCTTGGGGAAGCATCCTATATTTTGGGAATATAGCCCAAGCCCAGACTAACCAATTCCATGCGCAAGCAATTGCAAAACTTGAGGTTAGTCTGAGCCAAATAGCTAACTCTCTAGGGGATAGGAAGAAAGGTGAACTACCTAGTCAACCAGTGTCTAACCCTAGTAGACAACAAAATCAAGGTCAGATAGGTCAGTATCAAATCAATTCTAATAGAAATCTGACCTATGAAGTCCAGACAATTACCACTTTAAGGTCTGGCAAGCAAGTGGATAATAAAGTCCAACTTTCTGAACATGAAAAAGAAAATAAAAATGAATATGATAAGAACCCTATTCAGAAGAGAGGTCAAGAACAGGATAAATCAGACAAAAAGGAAGAACTCATAAAAACATACAAACCTAAGGTTCCCTTTCCCAGTAGACTTCGGGACTCCAAGAAACAATCTAACTTTGATGAAATCATGCAAATCTTTAAGAATATCCAAATAAATTTACCCTTCCTAGATGCCATCAGACAAATCTCCTCCTATACAAAATTCTTAAAAGACATGACCACGGTGAAAAGAAAAACCAGTATTCTTAGGCAAGTTGTGATGGCGGCACAAGCCTCATCTCTCATTCAACAACAGATTGCCCCAAAATACAAGGACCCTGGTTGTCCCACTGTTGAAATTAAAATAGGAGAAACCATCATTCAGAGAGCTCTATTAGATTTAGGAGCCAGTGTGAACCTACTTTCCTACTATGTGTACCAAAAGTTAGGTTTGGGGGAATTAAAGCCCACAAATATTACCCTCTCCTTAGCAGATAGGACGGTGAAGTACCCCAAGGGGATTGTAAAGGATGTAATAGTTAAGATAAACGAGTTTTACTATCCTGTGGACTTCGTTATCCTTGAGACCGAACCTGTAATACATCCAGACAGTCACACACCTATAATTTTAGGTAGACCTTTCTTAGCCACAGCAAATGCTGTGATCAATTGTCGAAATGGGATGCTGAAGTTATCTTTTGGCAACATGAAAGTCGAGCTTAATGTTTTTAACATAAGTAAACAACCACCAGACGATGAAGAAATCAATAAAGTTGACATGATTGAAAGTTTGGTTCAGGAGACTTTCTTTCAAACTTATAGTAAGGACCCTTTCGAAGCTTACCTTGCCCATTCCGATGAAGGGGTCGAGCATGCGCTTCCTAATTCTGTTCCCCTCATGAGCATAGATTGTCATCAGCCAACTGTTCTTCCTCGGACTCTTCCAAAACCATTCTTAGATAATGGTTAAAAAAAAATGAATCCACAAAAATTTGTCTGGCTGAAGACATAAAACTTAGCGCTCTTGCAACCCAACATGTAAATATTATAAAAAAATAAAAAAATAAATAAAATAAAATAATTAAATAAATAAAAAAATAACTAACATGCAGGTTTGGGGGTTTTTGGCTCCAATTGTCACTTTACCCACCTATATCAGGTAACTTCTCCTCTGTCCTATTACTACTTTAAATTTTCTTTAATATTAAGGACAATGTTAGATTTAGGTATGGGGGTGAGAATATTTTTAATTTTTTTTATGCAATTAAAAAAAATAAAAAAAGAGATTTTAAATTTTTAACTCAAACTCTAATCTTTTTGGCTGTACAAACTAGGAATTGCTTTGACAATAGCTTTGAGTTAAGAAATATGATAACAGTTCTAGCTTGAGTTTTCGTCCCACCTATCTTCTGCTAATATGATACAAGATGATTTAGCATCTACACGTAAGCACATGAATAGTGGGGTATGCAAACTTGCAACTAATATGAATACTTTTAATCTTCGAGATAATTTAAAGTTATATGTGTGATGAACACCCTAATCAAAAAAAAAAAAAAGATAAGAAATTTGTGATAAATATTGTTATTTTATCATTTTTTCGTCATGCGATGCAATTTAGTCCAAAAATTATGAAAAAGGGTGTAGTCATACAATATGAACCACAAAATTATATGGGTTCGGCCAAATAGCAAGAGTTAGTGGATTAGCTATAGGTTGGGTATAGATCAGGCATCCTTGACCCGCTAATAGTTTGGGTCGAGTTCAGGCCAAACCTTAAGAGATTTGATATATGATCTGAATCAATGTTGACCTGTAGATTGCTAACCCTAACATCAATTCAGTTGTTAGCATTCTTTAAATTACCAACTCAGTAATTAGCCATTACTTGTGGTTGCTTTTCAGATATCAGTAATCAAAAATTAGCAAGAGATTTGAGGCCTCATAGTCATTAATTAAGACTTTTTTTTCAGTCTCTCGAAAATTATTAATATAAGCCTCCAGTAAATTTTCAAAATGCGCTTACCTTTCACCCAGAGGAAAAAAAAATAAAAATAAAAATGGTTCAACATATTAATGCTATCATGATCTATTGATAACAAGTCATTGAATTGCTACTTAACTAACAACATTATAATCTACCTTTTTATTTAGGAGCGGTGTGTATTATGGGGGGTACCAATGCAGGGGACCAGATGCTAACTGGACGGGGAGGGTTCATTGGGCCCGTCTGCTAACTAAAGAGAAGGCCCAACCTTTCTTGGCACCTACGATATCTATGGGGATTCTTGGTTATTAGGCCCACCATCAGCTGACGGTTTTTAATAATGGGCTTTTTGACCTTGAACTAATATAGGCCGACTCCTTTAAGCTACTCAAATAGCAGATAGGTATACATATGTAAAGATGTTATGATGTCCCTAAGAAAATCTAAGATGTTTACTTACGTGTGCAATATTGCTGTGAGTATCAAATGAAATTCTCTATAGACCATGGACATACTACAATTATTTGTTATGGTAGCATATTGATAATATTATCAAATTTCTGATATACAAGCAATATCTGATATATTTTGGAGCGTTAATTTACATTGGAAAAATCTTTGCAGAATAACAGAAAGAACATGGTTGCATCAAAATATAGAATTTGTTATATTCTAATTCATGATTTGTTCATGCACTAATCCAAAATGGACTATAATTAATCCGCAGTCAAGTCATAAAAAATAGGGTCCATGATGCACCTGTGAGGTTCATGAACTCGCCCGCAGAGTCTAAAGTTCCATTCATTTCTTTTCCAATGTCTATCTTCCAAAATATTGTAGTAAATAATGCCATCGATACTAAATGTGATACTGTGATCTCATCAGATTCAGTCCATGAACCAATATCCAACTTGTCGGTGGTGCACGATATGGTTCCTAAAACAGTCACAAAGCCATTTCCTCCATTCTTTCTTGCATGTAAACTATTTCTTTGTAACTCCTTCTGTCTGCCATCCATCGGATTTAGATCCTTAATAAAATTTAGGGGAAGTCACTCACTTCCTCCACTTTCCATAAAAAAAAAAGAGAAAAAAGATATGGCTCCTAAAACATCCTACCATGTTCATGCGCCCGCCCACAGCCTCTATAAGCTTTCATTTATTACTTCCAATTTACATCATCTAAAATATCCTAACTCTTAATCTCAGTTCCTGTCTACTAGTCCAAATCCTGCAAGATATAGCCATTAAATGCCTTCCATGTTTATTCACTATATTATGCATCCTCAACTCTATAAAAGGGTCCATAAGGACAAGCCAATGTGTCACAATCACTAATATTATTCTTGCTCCAACATGCAGCGTTCATGGAGTCCTGAAGCTTACTGGGGCATGGCTAATTCGAGAAGGCTGCTCCAATGGCTAGGAGGCTCTGCCATGGACATTGAGGGAATCCACGACTTCTTTGGGTGCACCAAACCTGCAAAAGATATTGGTGAGGTTCAAATATGAATGCCGCCTCCAAGGAGGCGACAGAGCCACCAGCAAGAAGGTGGTAGGGTCCGCATCCCAGGTTTACAGCAAAAGGGGGATGGGTTTGGAGAGTGGGTTCTGCAAGATGAACCACGAAGAGCTCTCCAAGTTGCTTTTCGTAAGTTTGTGTTCTTCTTTTGATCTTTACTCTTTTTTAGAAAATGTTTCTATCTTTAGTTTTGGTTTGAAAATTTCGGCATGACAAAGTAAACTGTTCATCCTTAGAGTTGAGAATCGGAAGGCTGACTTAATACTGCATCGTAGGACCTTACTCGACCTTTAGATCTAGATTTTTTGAGTATATTATATATTAAATAATCCAGTTATTGTGGATAGTTATATTGAGTGGCATCAAGGCATTTTGTCAACACAATTGAAGCCTTATATAAGGTAGTGATAAGGATTTGATTAAATTTTATCATGCACTAAAAACTGAATCTTTTTCTTGCATTGGTACAAGATTGAGGATAGTTAGGGAGGAGAAGATAGCAACTCAGCCCACCTCCACTAAGATACGAAGACAACATGGGTTGAGATTGAAAAACTATTTCTTGATGGGACCAAAGACCCTGTGCAACACCACTAGAGAAGTAAAGGAAGAAGGAATATCCCGGTGGAGATGAGTCCTCAAACAAGATCGACATCCATAATTAAAGAAGGTCTAAGATAAAATTGTCTGCTCAGGCTTCATGAGATAAAGAAAATTGAAGAGAGAGAATGACCTAGTGGAGATGATTGCTCAAAGCAACACCAACAATGACATAAGGTTCAAAGATATGATGATGAGCCTGCTCGGGTATTGCAAGGTCAAGAGAACTCCCATAACTTTTTTTTTTCAATTTCTTTATCGACTCTGTGTACTTTGGAGCATTTCCAATCTTTGCTTAAAAAAAAATGTACTTCTGTTATATTTATGAAGGAAAATGATTTGTCAAGTGTATAATAATTTTATATTTTTCTTTTTATATTCAGCATCATTTGTAAACATTGGCTGGTAGACTCCGTTATTCTGAGCATGTTGCTAAAAATTGTATCCAAATAAAATTTAGTGCATGTGAATTGGGATTAATCTAAATGGTCATGCCCGTTTATTAATAATAGGAGATTCTGTGTTTGATTTTTGAATGATGCATCATCAAATATCTAGACTCGATGGTTTATAACATGGATGGGTTTCTCGATAATGGTTTTTCTTAACAAGAATCTAGTTCGAATAATAATAATAATAATAAATGCAATATATTTGTTGGTACTTGCAAGAATTCAAGAGAAGAGTAATCGGCGTCTAGGTGCAATTCTATAGAAGAAGCAAGATTGATTAGAATGAGAAAACAGAAGAGGAAAAGACCAATCCTATGATCTTCATTGGTTGGGCTGATCTTGGATCACAAAATTCCAGTTTGCATCCCTAGCTACAGAATCCATCATAAAAATAGCATCATCATCATCAAATGAATAATAGCCCAATTATGGGGTCAAATGGTTTTCATATGGTCACATTGATAGATGCATCAAAAGAATTTTTTCAATTGATCATAGACATGCAACATGCTTTCTCTATCACATTTTTATTACACAGACTGGCATGACCTCATGTTTTCGGATACTAATTTGCTTTAGAAAAATCTTGCAGAATGTTTGAAGGAAATGAGAGAATTCTGCTGTTACATGCTCTCACATCAAAGTACAAAATATGGTTTATGTATTCATGAATCCTTCTGCTCTTGCATTCATGCAAATACACTCTAAAAAAATGTCATTTCTTTCCAATCCTTGTCCATCCAAATGTGTCAATAATACGTCGAACATGATTTCCACAGTCAAATCCTCAAAACAAATGGTCCCAAAATTCGATAATGTACTTGCTCGCACACTCGATACTTTCATTCACATCTTTCCAATGTCTCATGCTCCCAAGTATGATACACTGATCTCATGAGGTTTTGTCCATGATGCTAACTTTTTCCGGCCAAGCAGGTGAAATAATGAAGTTTGGAACACAATCATCTTGCGGTCATCGATCCTTTCTCTGCACGAGAACAAGAAAGAGGTCTAGTCTTGATTCTACTAATTAGTGACTGTTGATTAATGCATGTTAGTAGATAGTGGTTTTCGGAATTAGTACCATAGATTCTGTAATTGGTTGTTGGTAGAATAACAGCTACCAATGCAGTTGGAGAGAAGCTTTTAGAAACAAGGGATTTCAGCTGACCTGTTGGGCCTGCAAGAACACACAAAAGCTGAAGGAAGGGTATAAAAACAAACAAGATGTTAGATCTTTACTTATCAGGATTTGAATAACATAAGTTCTTCACATCAAAAAAAAAATAAAAAATAAAAAAAATGATCAAAGGGTGGAGGAATGCTTTCACCAAGCAACCTTTTAATTTTGAGAATAAATTGTCACCCAATTTTTCCCCTTAGATTTCAGTAATTGCGAGTCTGGTAGCCAATTACCTCTCGAATTGCTTTTTGTATGTAATAACCATTGCTGTTGCTTGATCTTCTTGAAGACGAGATACTGGTCTTGAAGGTTAAATATCAGACCGCATAAATATCAGACCACCTCATGAAAACAATGTTTTATCGGGTTAAAAAAACATCGTCCTAATGTTCATGCATTATACTCTTCTGTTTGAGTAATTTTAAGACATCAACAGACACACCAAATAGAGCAAAGCAACAGCTCCAGCCTACAAGGTGTTATATATAACGCTTATCGCATGCAAAGGGAAGGAGGATACAATGTATTACATCTAATTCAGAGTGAAACTAAGATGAGTAATCATACCATCCAGTCCCAGACTTTCCTTCTTTCTTACTGTAGTCCCTGGGTCAACGTCCAACACAAAAAGCTGTAGATCATGCAATATGCGCACAAGGATTCCATGTATTCAATAAAAAAAGGCAGCCAAGAAAAGAAAATAAATAAAAAACTGGCATCAAATAGCCTCTCTTTGGAGGCACGGTCATGGGTAATCTGAACAAACTATTGGCTCGTTTGGTTCGCGGGAAGCATTTTCCTTCCTAGGAATATGATTCCTGGGAAACAAATTCCTAGGAAAAGGATGCCTAGGAAAGTACTTTTGGCATGTTTGGTTGACCATGGGAAAGTGACAAATTTCCAAGGTGCTTATGTTTGGTTGGCCATCCACTTTCCTAGGAAAGTTATATATAATTCCTATTATGCCCTTAATAAAAATTAGGTTTTTAATATCTCTTTAATGCTTCTTTAATGCTGAAGGGACTTTTTGGGAAAAAGTAAAAATGGAGTGATTCTCGCCTCATGGAAAAGTAACTTTCCCATGTTTCTCATGGGAAAGACTTTCCCATGAAATGTGGGAATCACATTCCCATGAGAATACAACTTTTCCTTCTCTCTCCTTTGAAAACTCCAACCAAACAAGAGGCATTTCATTACTTTCCCGTTGACCACACTTTCCCCCCTTCTTTTCCCGCGAACCAAACGAGCCCTAAATACCTGAAAGGACGAGAATGATGCAGAATAACATCTCTTGGTAGCTGAAGCAGCTGCAAAACATGAAGAATAAATTGATGGGCCTATTTGTCAATTATCCTCCATTCAAAACTATAGGAGAGAAAAGAAAGCAGGCACAGAGGTAGAAAAAATGTCTGACCTTTTTTTTTTGTACAGTTGATTGTCGTTGGCCCATACTTGCTGATTGCTTCAACAGGTCCACCAAACTCCTTGCATCATCCTCAATTTTCTTTCCCACAAGATCAGGTTCAACAAGTACAGAAGATGTTTTGAGGCTAATTTTACTCTTATAGTGTCATCACGAGGAACAGGTATAAAATGGAGATCATCTTGGGGCTTGGCAAGTTATTCAAGCTCACGGTTGAGATTTTTAATTCTATCGCCAATCTCATGACGAAATTTGGTTTTGTGCAAGCAAGCAATAGGAGGATAGCAACAACATACCTACTCAACACAATAAGATGAGGATGAGTTTGAGCTGAGAAGCTTCAAGCTCTCGATCTGACATTCATCGATGATGTCGTCTGCATCGTACATGAGATCTCGCAGCTCATTCAGCCAAAGGTTGATGGCCTCGTTGTCGAAGCGTCTATTCTTTGCATCAGCAAGAACGGCCTGCATCCTCTTCAGTATTCTAAGGAGCTTCTTGATGTCGTCAGGCACACCCAAGATCTTGGCAGCCTCTTCTCTTACATAGGTTAAGAGCATCTCACACAATTTGAGAACGAAGGCATCCGAAATCATGGCTATCTTGGAGGGCCGAAAATGGAGAGCTGAAAATGGTAGGGTACTCCTTGCACTCTCCGCAAAGACAACTATTTAATGACGGCTAATACCCTTCCAATCCGGATGTATATATAGATCCGGATGTATAAGTATCCGATCCGATTCGCGCTTCGTTGTTTTCCGGCTCTGATTCACGTGCAGCGGTGGAAACAAGGATACTGTACCCAAAAAATATATTAAAAAATATGGAAATCCCACAACTTGCTCTTGGATACAGCTGCTATGGTTGTGGAAACAAGAATAATGTACCCAAAAAATATATTATTAAAAATTTAACTTCTATAACCTCACAACTTTCTTTGCGTTATCGGTGCCGTCACATTTAGCTGTTGGGACTTTTTGGTTGACCGGAGAGAAGGAAAGAAAGTAGGCTAAATAAAAAATAATAAATAAATATTTTATTATTTTGTTCAAGATTTTAGAAAAATAAAAGATAGGTTTTATAAAAATAAAGTTTTTATATTTTATAAAAAATTATATAAGTATAAAAAAATTAATTTTTATCAACTGAAAATTAGAATAATTTATTTTTAAAAAAAAATGCTATATATATAATAGATATTTTACATAATTTTTACAGATAAATAGGTATTCAACCAAACATAAGCTATTTTAAAATATGTTACTTTTCTATAATTAACCAAACATATAAAAATAATTTTTTAAATATTATATATGCAGCATCAGTTTTAAAAAAAAATATTGTAGTGAAGAATTATTTTTTTTTTACAAAAAAAATGAATTCTTTCATGTTGTAACTCTTTCTCTACGTTTTCATTGACTCCATGAAATCTCGATGGACTTCCCCTCCCTATTTTTTTTTCCAAAGAAAAAGTCTGAAATTACTAACGTGCTTGGAGCTGATTTCTAACTGATCCTAATTTTCTTTTTAAAACTAATGGATTAAACCCAGTTTTGATATTGGATTTGTGAGCCGTTGGTCCCATCTCCCTTCCAAAGTTCTCATACAAGTTCTAGCTTTCTAGTTTATTGAAATAAGATTAATACATTCAAGCAGCATAAAAGTGTGTTCGATTGTGTGGGAACGTCATGTTAGTCTAATTACCGCTAGAACGAAAATAATGAAACAATCTATTGGGTTCATGTACAAAAAAAACTTTAACCAGAAGGAACGAACTGATACGTTGAATAACGCCAGCCGTAGCACCAAAAAAAAAAAAAATGCAAAAGAAGAGACATGAAAACGAAGCTGATACTAGATGCCTGTAGGATGGGTGGTTGTCATGTGTGGTTTGAATGGGCTTGAGGGTGCTGATTGTTTGAAGTGATGTAGGATGGATGTTGTTATTTTATATTGGGCAGTCATGACAAGAGTCCTTTCGGAACCAATCCATGAGTTGCTAGTCCAAATGGGAGGCCTTTTGGGGCTTCTTTTAGGACTCATTTGATTCGCAGGAAGAATTTTTTCTTGCTAAAATATTTTTTCTAAAAAGATGATTCTTAGAAATATAATGCTAGAAAAAATAGTTTTGACATATTTGGTTGATCATGGAAAAGTGACACTTTCCGAAGTTTGGTTGGGTATTTACTTTTCTAGAAAAGTTGTATGAAGATCTTATCCATGAATTTTGATGACTTAAGGGTACTTTTGAAGAAAAAAAGACCCTAATTCACATTCAATAGAAAAGCAGCTTTTTTATATCCCTAATGAGTTTTTATTTCCTATGAAACATCGAAATCTTATTCTCATAGGCATGATACATTTTCATCTCTCTCCTTCGAAAATTCCAACTAAACAAGAAATATGTTTTTGTTTACCACACTTTCTCTCCTTTTTTCCATAAACCAATCGAGTCCTTAGTTCGTAGGTCTCTAAGCTGTTTCACCATTTCATTATTTCAGCCAAATATGTTGTGGTATTTCCACCATTTTGCTAAAAAAAAAGATGAATATAACTTGTAAATCGATTTTCCTGTGAATTTAAGGAAATTTTAATTCGATGCCTACCAAAGTAAATATGTTTCTTGGACCAATTTTAACTAGTAAACTCAGATGCAAAATCACTTTCTGAGAAGCAATAGGTTTGCTCGATGAAACACTCAGGCTGCTGGTGTTATAAATTAAACAGTCCATAATGCTGTGTTGCAAGAAATTACATTCCTCTTTGCGCACATAAGGTTTTGATTAAGAACTAATTACCTTTCAACTTGGAGAATCTCTATTTTCCATCAGCCGGTGGAAGTTGTCATGAAAGCACGGTTCGCACCTAAAATTAGCAGATACATCATGAAACTACAATGCTACATATACATAAAGATGGTTTTTATATTGCAAATGTCGCATGCCTACCAAAGTAATATGATACATGCACAAAAAAATAAGGAAATGGTAGACAGAGTTATCATTTGGAAGTCAGTATAAGGTGTTTCAATGCATGTAATTCCACTATTCAGTGCAGCTCAGCTAACCATTATATTTTTGGATCCAAACAAATGAGTTGTATGATATATGCATTTATTATTCAACAAAGTTGAGGACAAAAAGTGTCACGCCCCGGATCCGGATCCGTGACACGGCCGTGCTATTGCCGACTACTGCCCTCAATAGCACGCAGCCTCGTACATGGTCAACAGGTAGTCAAAAGCAGTCAACTTGCATATATCAAAAGAAAGGTATTACAACACATTGGTTCATACAAAATACAGAGCTTCTACATAGCTTATATACACAAAAGTTTGTTTATATCATCCCCAAAAATAAGGAAGCCCTGTTGCAAAAGAAAAATGCTTCCAGCAGCTATCACTGGTGGTGATCTGAAAAAAAACGTAAATGAACAGGCATGAGCTACACGGCTCAGTAAGTAATCCTGCATAATCTTGTCGAATCAACTAAAAATGCTAACCATGCTTATCAGGGTTTGAGAAGCTGACATGTATGCTACTAAACCAATCATCATAATAAAATATCCATGCTGAGTAAATAAAACAGTATTCTACACTATCAAGAAATCATGTAATATGCACATGTAGGAAAAATCGTGCCACCGGCATGCCGTGGTCATGCTCTTAAATGCTACTGCGAAGTCATTCTTGGCCACTGGCGGGACCGGCTCAGTTATTAGGCGGCCACTGGCGGGGCTGGCTCAGTCATTCTCGGCCACTGGCAAGGCCGGCTCAGTTACATTGGGTCAGTAGCTCTTAAGAGTTCGTAAATAATGCTTCGTATAGGTAGTACCTTATAGATGCTACGGCGAATTCATTATTGGTCACTGGCGGGGCCTGCTCAGTTATTAGTCGGCCACTGGCGGGGCTGGCTCAGTCATTATCGGCCACTGGCAAGGCCGGCTCAGTTGCATTCGGCCCGTAGCATTAGGAGTTCTTAGGTACCCCCTTACAAGCAATATGCAGCTAGAGCAAATCATTATCATTCTCTACACTCATGCTAATAAAAATCATAACATGGAATTCAATTCATTTTGCATGTATCACAAGAGCTATGAAAACATAATATGTGCACAACTATGAATTATGTGACTGACATGTACCACTCATGTTCATATTTCATAACTCATATCTTAGCATGTAACGTAATCCCAGTATTTTGTAGGCATAACGGAATATAAAACATATATCATCATATCTTGTGTAACTAGAGCATGTCGGATACACATATCATTC
Organism: Phoenix dactylifera; assembly: GCF_009389715.1. Lineage (NCBI taxonomy): Eukaryota > Viridiplantae > Streptophyta > Magnoliopsida > Arecales > Arecaceae > Phoenix > Phoenix dactylifera. Next base: position 1,269,447 of record NC_052392.1, read on the forward strand.
TTAGCCTACAGTACATGCATAACATGTTAAATTTCACGTATGATCCATAAAAGATTAGGACAAACCTCTTACATACATGATTCACAACAAGATTAAAACAAATTACTTACAGTAATTTGCCTTTCTCCTAGGTCTCCTGCGTCCTGGTGACGAGTCCTAAGTCACCTACAATCATGTCATAATAATAATATGTTATTTTCTTTTCTACTTGAAACTTAGCCCAAGTCTAATGTGTTCATATTGGAGCCTTGATTGGGTCCATATGGGTTAATTGGCCTTCTAATTGGTCATTAGGCTTAATCCCAAGTTTAATTGGGTTTGCTGGAATTAACTCCACTCAACTGGGTTCGGACCCAAATCAATTTGGGCCTAATTTAGTTCAGATTTGACCCAATTTGTAGTTTGGGCTTGTCCAGACTTAGCCCAATTAAATTGGGCTCGGGTTCAGGTCCACTTGGGTTCAGATCCCACCCAATCCCTCATCCGGGTTCACCCAACTAGATTGGGTCCGGTTTAATTGGGTTTACTTAACCCATTTGCTTTCCCTTTTTAAGATTAATGGGTTGCGGGTTCGGGTTCGGATCCGACCCGCGAACCCGTGCTCATGTTTTTTCCTTCTCCCCCCTTCCAGAGGCTTCCGCCTCTTCACCTTCTTTCCCCTCCTCTCTCCTCCGTTTCCTCCTCTCTCTCTCGTTCTCTCCTTCAACCTCCACCGAAGCCCATGCCTCCGGCCCTCTCCTCCGGCTTCCCCACTTCTCCTCCGGCCAGATCTGTGGCCTTCCCCCTCTCGGTCACTCCCTCTATTTTCCTCTCTCTCTCTCCCTCTTTCTTTCTTTCTTTGTTGACCCTGCCGAGACCCTAATCTCCGGTCGAGCTCCCGGCTCCCTCCGGTCCACCGATCGACGTGGGGGTTTCCCCCCGGTGCACCGGCGGGAGGGAAGGCCAGCCCTTCCTCCCTCCGAAGTGATGCCGGAGAGGGGAAGGGCTCGGAGATGGGTCGGGATCCGGCTTTAACCGAGGGCCCCCACCCGCTCCGTCCACGGCCAGGTATGGCCGGAGGGGATGAAGCCTCAAGGTCCGGTGAGTTCATTTTTCATTTTTTTTTTCTTCTTTCTTTCTTCCCTTCTTCCTTTTCTTTTCTTTGGTCCTCCCCTCCGGCACCACCACCCCTTGCCGGAGAAGAGGTGGTGGTCCGGCCGGGGCTGGCGGCCCTGTGGCCGCCTCTGTTGTCGTCCCGGCCAGATCCGGCGGCCCGGGTTGCCCCCCGAACTCCAGGGTACCCGCGGCCGAGGCCGCGGTGTCCGGTTCATCCGCAGGCCGAGCCCGGTTGGGTTCGGCCGGGGTGGTCGTCGGGCGCACGGCCTTTGAGTCCGGCCTGACCAGTGGACTGTAGGCCCTTTCCCCCCTCCCCTGTGTCGGTTTCCTCCCCTCTGTTTCACTGTTGACACAGAGGGGAAGAGCACCTCACAGTGGAATTTCTTTACCCCTGTTAAACCCTTACCCTAATGCTCCTTACCTTGGCCGGTTGCAGTCGAGCAGTAACTCCCCCTAGTAGTCCCTCCTTCCTCTTGGAGCTTCAGGGCTCCTTTGCCTTCGGCTCCAAGGCTTCGGCTCCCTCTCTCTCTCGTTCAGTGTTCTAGGGGGTCTGTGACTTGGGGTTGCCGGCAGAGGCTTAAATAATTTGTTTAGAGGATGAGACCCCCCTCTGAGAGGTCCCATCCTCTCCTCTCCTCCCTGCCTCGGGACTGGTAGCCGCCCCCCCTGTCTCAGGCGCGCCGGAATCGGCTGCCAGCAGGGGTGAGGTCACCTTCCCAGGGTTTGCAGGGCTGGGGATTTCCTTCTGTGAAGTCCCATCCTCCTTATCCCCCCTTATCCGCTGGCTCCAGGACTCACAGCTGCCCCCTGCTCTGCCATGGTGCCTGGCTTACCACTTGGGGCGTGAGGTGATGTTCTGCCATGGTGCCTGGCTTACTGTCTGGGGCGTGAGGTAACCCTTCCCTGTTGGTCTTATCCTTCCGTTTCAGAGCAGGAAGGAGGTGGCAACCTCTTCCTGATAGCCATTAAAATAATACTGCCCACAGTGAAATTTGGGCCCAAACCCTTAACTGGGCCTATTTCTTATTGGGCCTAGTAGGTTGTGGGCCCGGACATTACAAAAAGGATAACATCTAGAATGATGACTAATACATGGGGTCTTGTTCAAATATATGCCTTTGGCATTGCACAATTCACATATTAAGATCTTTCTCATGGTGAAGGGTACATCTTTGCTGGAAATAGCCATGGATACCAAGAAATTCTATGGAAGGAGGCAAACAGAGCTCCTCAAAGGCCTCCTCAATTTTCTTAATCTCATCCTCTTAATATGTTCCAGGCTGCACGTTCGAGTCGCTTGGTGGTATGCGAGCGGACTTTAGTATTCAACTCATCTAGAAGGATCACCTTGGCCATTTTGGTCATTATAAATAGGGCTGGAAAGGTTCAGAAACGAGATCCACCATATTGGAAAGTTGAGTGGCAAACCAAATTTTCAAAAACAATAACTTGATCATACGATATCCGGTTAATATATATATATATATATATATATATATATATATATATATATTAAATGGAATAACTTTTGAGATCTACGAGATGATGCATTGCACTTTAGGTGGCGGCACCTCTAGTAATCAGGTCCAAATTCCTTTGCATGGGCCGTAAAATGAACCGGTCAAACAAAAAAAAAAAAAAATGGTAAGACTTTGGCTTGACGTATCTTCCAATATGAAAAGAATCTGGTGAAACGATAAAAGATAAAGTTGATGTGGAAGTCGTGATCTAGCTCCTAAAGTTTAAATGTGTTTCTACTATTTTTTGAAAGAGTCATATTAGAATTAGAAAGTGCAATCGGACTCGAGTTATGCAAGAGCGAACCTCAGCATTATAATTAAAGGTTGTATACCATGAATTGAGATCACCTATAAAAGAAAAGGGATCCAAACCCTACTTTCACAAAAAAAATTTCTCATCTTCTAAATTTTTTTGAAGGGATTTGAGTTGAGCTTGAAGTGCGGCAGCTTTTGCTTCAAATCGCTTGCTATGATAGGACTGAATGAAGTCCAAATAATTCAAAGCCTAGTTGGGCTTTATGAACTTTTTGATGACAATGGATGCGGGCTCTTTGGTTGCGCTGTACCCGATATGAATTTGGCCATGCTCCTGTACAATTTAAATTTTAAAATTCAAATAGAGGTTGCCACACTCCCATTTAATTCTAATTTTAAAGTTAGAATTCAGATGTACCTTTGGGCCAGTTTGGGGATTACCTGGATTGGGCCTATATAAAGGCTATAGGTCCACCTGTAACAATGGTGCTGTCGGCCTTTATAAGAGGATAGCATAATTAGACCATTGCGGCCTTCATGAAGTAGTTGTTGAGGCCTTTATGAGACTGTTTGGGCATCATCCCGAATAAGTATATATAAAGATTCTAGGTCCAGGATAACAATTATATAAATTTTATAAATCAAAGACGGGTCTTTTATGACTGTGGATTGGCACAAATTAGGCCGTTGGACTGAGAACCGAAGTTTTAAGTTATATCTTGGCATGAATGTAAAAAAGCTAAGAGAGGATTAAGTTCGAACTTAGGTCAAAAAAATCATCTTGCTCTCATAATAGTGCACAAATCGCATGAAACTTTTGCGATATTAAGATAATAAATATTTTATCATATACAACAAAAGACTTGCATGGCAATCTTCTTATGTATGAACTAGAATAGAAAAATAAATACAACTATCCAATGTAAGTGCTACATTGAACCTAGATATTATTGGTATCTAACATCCAATAACTTTACCAAAATAACGGGTACCTTCTAGCATGCTAATTTTTCTTCATATGGAGCTATCCATGCTAGATTATCAAAACTCGCGGTAATTTTTCTTCCTTGAATTTTTATAATATAAAAGTGCTTCAACATGCCGGTCTAAATGGCTTCATTTGGTTTGCTATTCTCCATGGCCACCGATGTTTTCTTGGATGTGCACCGTCCATTCTAAATGCTTGTTGATAATGTGATCCAACTTATCAAATAGATTAAAAAATACTAATTGCATTTTGGATTTTTTTTGACATCTGTAAGATCTCTCGAAATATTTAAAAAATGAAGAAAAAAGAGAAGAAATTGGGTTTGGACTTTACATGACTTGATCTAGATTGGATTAATGCAGACTAGGACATAAAAAATGCTGTCAAGTTTCAATCAAAACATAGATCTGATCCTTAAACTAGGGTGAACTTCAGGTTGGCAAAAACAACCTTTCTTGAATTGGCTCGACAAGCTTGACCTAAAACTTGAAACTCGACTTAAGATTCTACTTCAATTGACCCAATAAGCATGATCTAGACCCATTCAAGACTATAACAATGGTTGTTAAACAATATTCTCTGTTGCCAACTTACAAGATTTGGCAACATAAAAGTTCTAGTCCACCAGTTTGTGCACCCATTTATTTAATAATATGCGCTTGCACAAACATGATATTGATTAATTTTATGGAAGCAGATCTTCAGATTTGTGGCAGCTATTAATATCGTAGCATCAAATCCTCAGTTCATCTACCCACCTATTTGATCATGTGCACATGCACGTAGACTAGATATTCATTTATTTTTTTCAGAAGTTGGTCATCCCAATTATGGCACCAATTAATCTTATAAGCTTAGCCTGCATATTTTGAACCAGACCTGTTCATAGGACGGCCTGCGCTCAAGCTAGCTTGCAACCTTTTTGACTGTTTATAGGACGGCCTGGGCCAAGATTTTAGACTGTGTGAGCTACGTTGGGGTTAGAAAATAGGGGCTTTTAATAAATGAGCTAGGCTTGGGCTTGGATTGGGCATTAAAGCCCAACTTGAACCGTTTTTCTTATTTTTTTAATATTGTTTATTTGTTTTTGATGTAATTGTAGACTTAATTGACAATTGTTTATATATTAATTTAATAGGATAATAGACATGTTGCAGATTATTGGCAACATCTAATTATTCATATTTAGTATTTTTAAAATATTTTAAATATTTAATATTTTTAAAATTAAAAAAGGTGTAAGAAGTCCAAGGCCCAGTCCAAAGCTCAAACTCGGAGTAACGGATGCATTTGGGCCTAGAAGATAGGCCCAAAGACCAGATCAGATCGAGCCTGGGCTTTAATAAATTGTGTGGATCTTTGGACGAAACCTAACTTGAGCTTGGTTTGGCCAATGAACAATTCTACTTTGAAGTTCTCCTTATTTCTTTCTTGTATGTATCCTGCTAGATATGATAGTCACTTATCTCATGGTATAATGGGTATAATATATATCTGATTATATTTAATATTTTTTTAAAATTTTCTTATAATGTATTTGTTAAGACTTTGTACTTTATACTCCTTGAAAACAAGTCATTTGGATCTTGATAATATTACATATTTACAAATAGTTAAATATACTTTAATTTCTTGTATCAAATATATTTCTAAAAATCAACTTTATTACTGTAAAGCGAATAATTTGCCCTAACCACTTATGTGCACCAACTAAGAGTGATTAAGAAATCACAATAAACTATACTTCCTAATACCTAATAATAGTCATTCCTTCTTTTTTTGTCTCCTTGCATTTATTGAACATGCTAAATATTTAGAAGCGATGTATTTTAGAGAATCAGCACCAATTGCAATTCCCACTAATATTCCTTGATTGGCTAATTGTCAACAACCCATGTAAGTTTTTATCAAAACTTGATTCTTGCAATGACTATTGTATCTAGTATTTGACCAAAAATTTGTGCAAAGTCTAAATTTTAATTGTGCTTGGATAATGCTTAATATTAGCTTGACCAAATCAACTCAATGTGTTTGTGCTCCTCCCATTTCATCCCCCAAGAACCATCATTTGGACCACGTCAATTTGAAAGGATTGGTCCTTCGACTTGGGCGTGGTAGGCCACCCAAAGATGGGACAAGTCCTGTATTTAAAATGTGGCAAAAAGCTACTTGTGGACGCAGCTACAGGCTGCAAAAAAAAAGGCTCATCGCTTGTGGTGATGATGAGCCGTTGGCGACGCCTGAAAGCGAAAAAAAAAAACAGGAAAAATCTCAAACACGTCAGCTTTCCGACAAATCTTATCCATTCCTTTTTCTTCTCTCTTCCTCGGGTCTTATACCCATACCGTGCACGTATCACGATATTCTCGGGATAACTTATTCCACATGTCACCATCTCATGTTATTGAGAGGATGATGTTCGTATTATCAACCATTGGATTAAGATCTCATGGTTGTGAATGAAGAATTATTATATAGCGTGAGATTGTGGGACTAAAAATTTGACGCGTCTGGGAAGGTACCATGTGCCGTGGGCGGTGCCTACACGTGATTATTGCGTCCGCTGTCTTTTTTCCAAGGAGATTTTTAGGTCACCCCAAGAGATTCTTCAAATACAACAACCATCTCATGAACTTATTTTGTTTTAACTTTTAAAAAAAATGGATAAATAATATCTATTGTTTTTAATAGAAAATATGTAAATAAAAAAAATGGAAGAAAGCTTTGGATTTTTTTTTGGTAGAAAAAAGCTTTGAATCTTTGATATGTTGTGGTTGAAACATAAAATTAGAAAAGAGAAAAAATATGGGAAGCATCATGAAAACAGGATGGTCAGACACGTCTCGTATATAGACGTATAATGGAAGTTTGTATTATATGGTGGTATGGACTCGTCAGTCGTTGCATTTCACGTGGAAGAAAATAGTTTTTATCAGCCTAAACAACTTATCTTTATATAATAATTATTCACAATATTTGTCGATCACTATATAATTTCTTTTGCTTCTTTCTAATTTTTATGTTTCTTTTTAGAGGAAGTAAAAAAAGCTAGAACCTTTTTTATTTACACAAACCAAAAAATTGTATAATTAAACTCTATAATTAGATATTTTTGACTGAATGCCCTATTGTTCAAAAATATAAGCGGGTTTACAAAGATGTGATAGGGACTCGGATTTTTCATGGATAAAACAAAAGCAAAGTTTTGTTACCATATATATATACATCCACGGGACCACATCTAAGTAAAATAGACTATAGTGTTAATTGTTTAGAAAAAAATCTAAGAATATATTTGGTTGCAAGAAAAATATATATAATTTGTTTAAAAAAATCAAGTTTTCCATTTGTTTGTTATGAAAAAATTGATAATTCTGTAAATTTATTTTTAGATCAGGGAAAGATTTCATCTTTTTTATGGAATTTTTGTATTTTCCAGTTTTTTAAAAAACTAGGCATACATTAATCTTAGTTATTAGTTTTTTCTCGACGAATATGATAGTTTATTGACTTTAGAAAACTCGAATGAATACAAGTCCACCAAGACCAAAGTTCTCGAAGGTTATTCAGAACGTCAACAAAAGGCTCTTTTGTTATGGTTCTAGAAATGTATAAAGGTCCAAATAATCTAAACTTGATTATAATATTCTAAATATCCACAAAATCTGAACAATTATCCATATATACATTCCATAATTTGACCAATCAAACAATAGACACACTGAACTTAATGAACTCGCAAAACAAAACTAAGTTTTTTTCTGCGCTTTCTTCAAAATCTTAATGAAAAATAAGATAATATGATAATGCATGGGAGATGGGACTCCATGGCAGGTTCATCTAAGGACATGGCATCCCTGTAATTCTCTTAACCTCTAGGCCTACTTTCATCCAAAAATTTAGATTTTAAAATATCTAACCTATAATTAAATGGAAGGCCACCCACCTTGTCCGAACTTTCCTCCCGTGCACCGGCTTGTATATATTAAAACCGACCCTCCCCCATTTTTACTCCTCCATTTCAAACCAAACCCGCTTTTTCTCGCAAGCCCTTCAACTTCGGCCATTCCCACGTTTCCACCCAATCCCTCTTTCCCTATTTTTCTTACAGATTAGCGCCCCAAATTCTTTCATTTAGATCCTTGGATTGTTAATTTTTCTATTAACATCCAGTTCCTCGTCGGGGTGATGAATGCCACGGGCTCCATGGGACTCTCCGCCGCCGTGAGGCCCTGCTGCCGTCTCCTCGTCGTCTTCCAGAAATGCCCCTGTCCTCCTTCTTTCTCCCCCTCCCTCTTCCCGAAATGCCCCCACCACCGCCTCGGCGACCTCCGCGTCCTCGCCGCCGGCCGGCATCGCCACCCCTCCCTCGTCCGCGCCGCCGTCGCCCCCGCCCCCTCCCCCGACGCCGCCCCGGCCCTCCGCCGCCTCTCCACCTCCGTCAACCCCGTTCCCGGCGACAAGGCCTTCGATCGGATCTACGTCCAGGGCGGCCTCGCCGCCGTCAAGCCCCTCGTGATCGAGACGAAGCCGGAGGGTGACGTCAAGGAACCGGCTCCGGAGGCGCCGGTGGAGGCACCGCCGGAGGCCGCTCCAGTGAGGGAGGAGTCGGAGTTCGAGAAGGAGGCGTGGAGGCTGTTGAAGAGGGCGGTGGTGAACTATTGTGGGAACCCGGTGGGGACGGTGGCGGCGGACGATCCGGGGGCTGGGCCCCTCAATTACGATCAGGTCTTCATCCGGGACTTCGTGCCGTCGGCCCTCGCCTTTCTTCTCAAGGGGGAGTCGGAGATCGTCAAGAATTTCCTCCTCCACACCCTGCAATTGCAGGTATAAATGATAACAATCTCATCTTCGTTTCCTATCTATTAATCGATTCCTTTCTTCGGATCTGTTGAAGGAAATTTGTCACAAGTAATGCATTCCTCCAGTGATTTGTAATTGATTTTGTCGCCATTAACTTGATTGAATTGGTTTTGTTACAATTACTGTTTAGGTTGAATCAATCTTCTGTTAATTTGGTGGGCAAGATCTAATCATATCATTTTCTGCTTCTTTCTTTTTGAAAAAGAAAGAAAAAACGCTGGATAAAAATTCATGACGCTTGTTTCATCACCCTCGATTTTTTTGGTAAATATTTCATCACCCTCGATTCAGTTGACTTTGTTGAAACTACTATTTTGTTTCGATTTATTTCCTGTTAATATTTGGGAGTGAATTCATGCAGCAGATCCGTAACTTTTTCTCCCCCACCCCCTCCACTTTTCTTTGAACGTAGCTGTTCCGCAAACAATTGCTGCACAATTATATCATGCACAAAAAGGGGGATTTTTTCCAGTTCCATTTGTGTGTCGATTTGTTAACAGTTCTTTGCATTCCTCGGGTGTCTTGATTTGCTTAGGTCTCTTTCTGGGTGGAGATTGCTAATTATATGAGCGTGTATGATTTGTTACCACAAACAATTTAGAAGCATAGAGCATTTCTAATGTATGGACACTTCTATTTTACTTTTTCAAAATGTTAATTTTCTTTTATCTGATACACAGAGCTGGGAAAAGACTGTGGATTGTTATAGCCCTGGACAAGGTTTGATGCCGGCTAGCTTTAAGGTTAGAACTCTGCCTATGGATGGAAGTAATGAAGCATATGAGGAGGTTCTGGACCCTGATTTTGGCGAGTCGGCCATTGGGCGTGTAGCCCCAGTGGATTCTGGTGAGTCTGCGGTGAATATTCCACGATCACTGCAGTCCCATGATTAATCTAGATTTAAATGTAAACATGACTTATGAATCTGATTAATGCTGGAAGAAATTTAACTCGTACTTCTTGTTTTCGACAGGATTATGGTGGATCATCTTATTGAGAGCTTATGGAAAGATTACTGGGGACTATGGCCTACAAGAGAGAGTTGATGTGCAAACGGGCATTAAACTGATCCTGAATTTATGTTTATCAGACGGATTTGACATGTTCCCTTCTCTGCTCGTAACTGATGGCTCTTGCATGATAGATCGGCGGATGGGCATCCATGGCCATCCTCTTGAGATCCAAGTAAGTTGAGATATTATTTGAATCTCCTATTTTGGAAGTTACATGTTTTAAGTGTTCCTGTGCTCACTCTCCTTGTTTACTTAAACTTTCATAAAGAAGGGGAAAAAGGACAAAGGAAAAAAAGGAAAAAGATAAAATAAAGGATAGCATGTAACTTGAATCTACATAATGGTGCTTAGGAATAAGTTTCTTGCATGCAGAGTTGTTTGTTTGATGATGGTGGTATCTGAACTCCTGGCTTTCTGGGTATATGAGTGTTTATTCTTGAAACATCTAAAATAAAATGAGACGCCTAACAGATATCTTATAACTTGATATGACAAAAAGCATCTGGCGGTAGGATATTTTTTCAGGTTGTAACATGTTTGTTTCCAGACATAAAATAAACACATCTGCTGGTTGGGGTGTTTTCTAGGATGATTTTATTGAGTTAATTATTGCTGTACTGATATCTTCAGATCTTCAATGCTCATTGTATGTGTGAGAACCCGTGCGGGCGTGTGTTTAGTCCCACATCGGTTATTCGCTGGGTAGATCTTGGGTACTTATACAGGATCAAGGAACCCAAATAATACCTTCCGGCTAGCCATTTTGGGTGAGGTCCTGGGTTGTTACAAATGGTATCAGAGCGGACCCGGCCCATAACCTATGTGGACTAGGGGACACTGCAGCAGGATCCATTGGGGCTGACCACGGGCCAATCGTGGTGTTTGTGATTAGATTTGAATAGATATAAACCCCTTAGCCTGACGAGGACGTCAGGGCTTGAACGGGGGGAGTATGTGAGAACCCGTGCAGGCATGTGTTTAGTCCCACATCGGTTATTCGCTGGGTAGATCTTGGGTACTTATACAGGATCAAGGAACCCAAATAATACCTTCCGGCTAGCCATTTTGGGTGAGGTCCTGGGTTGTTACAGTATGGCTTGCTCAAATTATTTTAAGACAGGGTAGATAGGTTTAACATGGTATTCTATGAGTGTGCAATGGCATTTTGTGAGACTACCTACTTAACATGCATGATTTGGAGCTAGGATGTGTTGCCAATATGTGCATTGGCTACAGTTTCCCTGTAGTCACAATAATCTTTTGGCAGTGGCTCTGCAAATGGAAGATTTGAAGTTTTTTTTTTTCTTTTTTTACTCTCAGAAGTTGAGTTTTTTTTTTCTATTTGAAGTAAATATATTGGTTCATCATGCCTACAAACCAACGCAACCATGAGATGAGTGGCAAGAAATGCATAAATTGCTCTATTTCATTCTCAGTAGTTTACTTTTGTTCTGGTAAAACCGAATATGGTGTTAGACATAAGTACTCTATAGTGATCATTATAATACTACCGCTCAAAGGTTGTTGAATTCTATATCTGAAGAAATAGTACCTGTTAATTTTCAAATATCTCTAACTGTTTACCGGTTCATTGCCTTTTTTATCTTGTCATCATTTCTGAACACTGGATGATTAAATGCTTGCTCTGCACTACTGTTAGTAGTCCATAGTTAGTGGACATTTTGTATAAACATTAACTATGTCTTATCAAAAATAAGATTTATTACTTGCTTGACCAATTCCATTCCATAGGCTTTATTCTACTCTGCTCTACGATGCTCCCGTGAAATGATCACTGTTAATGATGGAACAAAGAACCTGCTGCGTGCTATCAATAATAGGCTCAGTGCATTGTCATTCCACATCAGAGAGTACTATTGGGTGGATATGAAGAAGATCAATGAGATATACCGTTACAAGACTGAAGAATATTCCCAAGATGCTACAAACAAGTTCAACATCTACCCTGAACAAATACCTTCTTGGCTAGTACATTGGATTCCTGAGAAAGGTGGCTACTTTATTGGGAACCTGCAGCCGGCTCACATGGACTTTAGGTTCTTCTCACTTGGTAATCTTTGGGCCATTGTTTCATCTTTATCTACTCCAAGACATGCTGAGGGTATTCTCAATCTTATTGAAGATAAATGGGATGATCTTGTGGGTAATATGCCCCTCAAGATATGTTATCCCGCTTTAGAATTTGAGGAGTGGCGCATAATTACTGGCAGCGATCCAAAGAATACGTAAGCTTTCTTACAGTCTATGGCCTTTCTAGCTCATTTTCTGTTGATGTCATGGTCTTATCCTGTATGAGAGCTTGATATGGGATACGAATATGTATTATTATTGTTTCCTTGGCACTTAAGTGGCTTTATTTTTTCCCCCTTGGTTGGCATGAAGCAATATATACCTGGAAATCAACCATTATGATGAAAGTATATTGGCCAGAACTTTTATTGGTAATACTCACCAAATATTAAAATCAATATGTAAACTGTGTTAGCTTTCGTAAAAAGAAAAATGTAAACTGTTGCTAGTCTCTACTTTAAGATATCCAAATATCTCAATTATTTGTAAATAGAAGTATTGAGAATTTTTCAAGGTTTAATATTGATTAAGATAAATCGAGATCTCAGATTAAATATACTACATATATAGTACTTAAAAAATGTAATTATGGAGTAGCTACCTTTAGTACTTGGCTATCATGTTATTGTTGGGGATGTTAAATACATTCTCTTCTTGTCACGTCTAGAGTCATCTTCTCTGGTTCTATAATTGACAAAGTTGATGGCTATCTGTTGAAGAATGGGTTATATCAAAATTAGCATGTTAGATTATGTTTTTCCTTAAGCTACTTTTGTGTATTGGCCTTAACCTTTATCATTTGAGTAGTATCAGTATTACGCATGTTGCGGCTATCAACTTAGCATGTAAAGCATCTTATGCTCTATGTATTGCCACTTGTGATAACATGCCTACTAATGGACACTGAATTACACAGACATGTTAGAATATCCCTTTTTTCTGGTTTGATTATCGGCGAGCTGTATCATGAGGAATTTAAATGATTTAGACTTTTCAAATCCATGTTTAATTCTTATAAAGCTACCAAATTTTATTCACCTTCTATATAGCTACTGAAAAACTGCAGATTAACATTGAATAACAATAATTTGGTGAACATATGGCATAAGAGTATTATTAAAGGGCTTTGCTTTAGCAAGTATGACTGTTGATACAGCTTGCGGTGTTTGATTTTGTATCTGCTGTAACAGTAGATTGAATAATATGGTGAATGGAAACCATCAAGATAGGATTGTCTTGTTTACTTTTAATGGGAAAAGGAAATGCAAGTCTATATTTAGAAGATTCTGCTAGCAGATATTGCATTTTCAAGTTTTAGTTTTTGGAGCCCTGGGGTTGACATGTTTCATCTAATAAAAAACATTACTTTGCAGTCCTTGGTCATATCATAATGGTGGATCCTGGCCCACGCTACTATGGCAGGTATCCTTGTGTTCCATTGGCGACTCTTCTCTTACTTTTTATCTTCTCCAAACATGCTATGCTAACTGCTCTCATGCTTGATATTTCAGTTCACGTTGGCTTGCATTAAAATGGGCAGGCCTGAATTAGCCCGGAAGGCTATTGCTGTTGCTGAGAAGAGGCTCTCTAATGACAAGTGGCCAGAATACTATGATACCCGAACTGGAAGGTTTATCGGGAAGCAAGCAAGGCTATATCAGACATGGACAGTATCTGGATACCTGGCCTCGAAAATGTTCCTGGAAAATCCTGAGATGTCATCCATCCTGACATGTGAGGAAGATCTCGAGCTTCTTGAGGGCTGTGCCTGCAGTCTAACCAAGAGTGCCAAGAGTGCACGAAAGAAGTGTTCGCGCTCTGCTGCAAAATCTCAGGTCCTTGTATAACCATGCCGGGGTTATGAATTTTTTGTTTTTTAATGTATTCATACTGTATAATAGCAGAAAGAATAAGCACAAAGGGTTCCATTTGTATTAGAAAAAAATGGAACTCTTTGTAATATTGGTGAATATACAGATTTATTTGTCCATCTTCATCCCACAATGCGTGCTCATTGTTTTTGTGGAGCTAGCATTGATGGAGATGAAAGTTGGGGGTTTGGAGGGTGCCTGCTGTCCAATATTTGAGCGGACATGATCATAGGTCTCAGTTCTGCAACAAGAAAATTGTGTATATTTCAAACAACAGTGACTGATTCATGCTACTGCTAACATATTGTATTGGATTACAAGCATGCAGGAATATGAAATTATATTGGTTCTTAAAATTCATTTTGGTACTGTGCAGAAGCTGTATGGCTTTTAAGAGTTTTCTGTGAAGTTTAAAGCTTCTTTTAAGGTGGTGTTAAAGAGTTTTTTCCTTTTTTTTTCTTGTTTGGATAAAAGAGGTGTTGTCAGAGTTGCATCGCAATCATTTGAAATATATAATGGTATGTAGTTGGTATCTAAGAGTGTGTCTCTCTATTCCCTTGTATGGTTGGCAGCCGAGAGTGCTGTCACAGTTTCATTTTTCTTCAGAAATGAACAACTAATCCACCTGAACAAAAGTGTAACTTGCTGTTGGAATTTATTCCCTTATATTTTTAATATTCTCATAATGTAGTCATAGAAGAGATAGATATTGTATCCATTGCAGAAAATGTTAGACTTATATTTTTGAATATGTTCAGAATGTCAAAGCTTCCATCGATGCTGCTGCTGCTAGCTTGCATCGCATCCGCTTTGCAAAAAATTAATGGAACTATTTGCATCATAATGTCATTCATCTGTATTGATCCCAGAATACTTCTGGGTGTATAAATCAAACATAATGTTCAATACTAAGATAAGCCAAAAAGAAAAAGTAAGGTTCAGCAGCAAGATAATTTATATATATATTGACAACAGTTATTTATTCATGCTGCTCATGACATTTGTAGCAAAGTACAAGAACTCTAAAATTTGCTTCGGACTACGAGTTTGTTACAAAGATGGTGTAAAATGATTTGTTGATTGAACATTGCTTTAGCTATGAAAATGTGCCATTGGTATTTGGTTGCAAGGAAATTCATAAAGAATAAAAACAGAAACTAAAATTTTCATGGAAACGGAAAGTTTTCTAGAAAACTAGTAATAGGTTTTCTAAATTTATTAGTCCTGGTAAGACCCGGCCCAGTCCATTGACCGGCCGGTCTACCCAGGTCCAGCCCATTGGCCCAGTCTGGTGTGAAGGAGAGGCCCAAACGGCCATCAACTCTGTGCTACCGAAAATGCAGCGTCCCTCTCTATTCCTCTTCCTTGGTTTCTTCCCCTTCTTGTTGTGTGATTTCCGGCCAGATTCCGTCGAGGAATAGCAGATTATTGAGCCGAGAGCACCGCCCCTGTTTCACTTCTTTTCTCCTTTTTCCATGCATCTCCATCGCCGACATTCGCTCCGACGGCCTCGGACACTCCCATGCGCCGGAACCTATCCTGCACCGGAGTCCCAGCCGCCGGCAAGTGGGCTAGAACCCGGGATTGACAAGCCTAAGGATTCCCTATTCGAACCCCTTTTTCCTCTTTTGCGCTGATCATTGCCGGCCACTACCCCGCTTGACCACTGCCGAACCTCCGGCTGTGCCACCACACCTCGCCGGATCACCACCACCCCTTCCCTTCCTTCTCTTCCTTTGATTTTAGAAAGGGGGCACAGCTAGGGGTGGCAATCGAGTCGAGTCGGACATAAACGAGTCAGGTCAGATGCAGGTCGGATCAGAAAATCATAAATCTAAACCCGATCTGTTTATTAAACAGGTCAGGAATTACAACCTGAATCTGTCATGTTTAATAAACAAGTAACCCGACCCGACCCATTTAACCTGCTTAATAAACAAGTCAGAAATTACATTTAACCCAACCCGACCTGACCCGATCCGACCTGACCCGTTAAACAGGTAACCTTCTAACCTGTTTGCCCTCTTCTTTCTCCGCCACCTCCAGGAATGCCTTAAGAGTTGAGACCCTCCTCCTGCTCCTTGTTATCGACCTTGGGGTTATTTTTCAGCGGCTTCCCTCCTCAATCAAATGCTGGGCCATGTCAGTCTCTCCTTTTTCGCAGCTTTAGGCTTCTCCTCCCCCTCTTCTTCATCGGAGGAGTAGACTTTTGCATCCTTTTGGAGGACACTGAGGTCCTTCTTCCGAACCTTGACGAGGGCATCGAAGAACTAGAGGTCCTCTTTTAGCAAAAAAAAAAAAGAATTGGAGGTACCCCTTATCGGAGTCGACAGGATCATCGCTGCCGTCGTCTGATGAGGACTTGTCCTCGTCGGAGTTGCCGGTGAGGCTGCGGTTCTTGAGCTCCTCATACCTCTGGAGAGCCTCCCGCTTCTTGTTGTGCTCCAATCGCCGGGCGTACTGCTTGTTGACCTCGAGCTTGGAGAGGTCGACATCCTCGGTGCCCGGATCGGAGGAGTTGAAGAGATCGATCCCCATCGTGGAGCGGAGATATGGATCTAGGGTTCGATCCCCAATCCCCATCGCGGAGCAGAAAAGGATATGCAAGCGGTTTGATCTCTTAACAGTCGATCAAGCTTCATTCATCCGTCTCCATGGATCTCAAAGCAGCTAAAAAATATCTAAAGGTTCCATATATTAAACGGGTTAAACGGGTCAAGACATCTAAAATATGTATCCGACTCAATTAATAAACAGGTTAAATGGGTCAACCTGTTTATGACCTGAACCTGTTTAGACCAAACCCAAACCTGTTTATGGCAGGTCGAACACGGATCAGGTTGGCGGGTCGGATCATATTTTGCCACCCCTAGGCACAGCCATATTCTCCTCTTTCGCCACATAGAGAGAGGAAAAAAAAAGACAGCGAGGGAAAATAATAATAATATTATATTTTCCTCTCTTTCTCTCACCTCTTCATGACCTATGGGCTGCACCAATGCAACCCACCGTATAACTTGACCACCATAAGGGATCTTGCCCTAGTCGCCGGGTAGCATGTTGAACCCCACCCTGGTCCTTACTAGACATCTCTAGGATCTGTTCATCATTGACATATATTAAGTCATCTAAATTTTAGATGATCTTGACCAGTTGAATTCATCCTGATCGTACCAGCCTGGACCATCAAGTGCTACCATCTAGCTAGTCCTTGTGTTTCTCCTCCACCCATTTCTCATACTTTTCCATCATTATCCAAATTTTCTACCAATATTCTTTGTTTGCTGGAATTGAATTTGTGTAGAGGATACTGCGATACGGTTTGTAAAGTGAGGATTTTGAGGAAAATGAATATTTGGAATTATTTAGATTTCTCAAAGCATTTGTAAGGTAAATAATGTAACATTTTTCTAGTTTTATTGGTAAATTATAAAATATTTTTTGAATTGAATTATTTATGATTTATGAACTTGATCAACGATGTTTTGATATTAAAAATATTCCTTTGTATGGAATATTATATGATTCTTATTTGAATATGTTGATTTCAATATCAATCATGCTCGATTGATTTTGATATTTTGGATAGTTTTATATCTCTTTCAATTTGCAACGTAGAATATATTTTTGAATAAGCCCTACTAATGGAGGGTTATGCTTTGGTACATCGTTACTCTATCACTGGGGGTTATATGCTGGTAGATCGATATTCTGCTAGTGGAGGTCATATACTGACATATTGATACTTTGCCAGTATGAGTTATGTGTTGGTACCTCGATACTCTATCAGTAGGGGTTATATGTTGGCACATTGATACTCTGCTAAAAGAAGTTATAGCATATTGATACCTTGCAAGTGAGGATTATACGTTGGCATATTGATACACTACTAGTGAGAGTTACATATTGGCACATCGATATCCTACTAGTATGAGATATATATTGATATATCAATATCCTGTCCGTAAGATTATATATTGGCATATCGATATCCTGCTAATTGGAGTTATTAGTTGGTATTTTTATTATTTCTGAGCTTATTATCCAACCCAGGCATAAGGTATAAGTATGGCCATAGTTCATGGCTAATGAGATGTACTTGATGTTTTGAAAGAAATTGAATTTATGAATGAAGAATTAGATTTTGAGAAAGTTAGATCTGCATATATAATATTTCAATAATGTTGCATATCTAAATTTGATTTTGAACTGATGTACTTCATTTATTTTTTTAGTAAATTATTATTTATCTTATTGCTTGATTTATCTAGTTAAAGTATTTATTACTTACTGGATTTTCTAGCTCATTATTTGATATTTTCCTATTTTTACAAATCCTGAGAATTAAGCTAGCATAGGAATGTAAATTAAGAGTTAGTTTCTCATAATATTTTAAATTTCTTATATAACATTTTACTTCATTAACCTATTAATAAATATGTATAATTTAGAAATTAAAATTTGATATGTTCATTTAATTCGTGACATCTAAGATTAGATAATTTGTGTTGTTGAGAGTGTTGCCTTGAAATTGTTCACAACGGGTATAGCTAGTACACTGAAAGAAAATTTTAGTCAATTAAAAAAATTGCATAAATTATGCTATAAAAGGATACTAAGAAATATCTCCTCCTCATTATTTAAAGCTAAAATTATTTTTTTATAAAAATTAAATTATATTAAAGTCTCACGTCACGTTCATTTTTATCACATACAGGATTTTTTGGCTGGAGAAGCTCCAAAGAAAATAAAATGTTACTAATCCGTTATTTAGCAACTCCTAGTTGCCCTGCCTACCACCAGTAGAAATTGTAGGAAGCCGATCATATGTGGAAGCATTTGCCGCAACTGGGAGTGCGGGTTGCTGATGCCTACACATGGCATATGTTGAAGCGGACATGTGCTGAGCTGATTCCTGCTCCAATTATGGCAATTAGTAGGTAAACAAAATATGTATAACCGTTGTATTCTTCACGTTTGAGAAATTTCACCTTCGCACAAATCACCCAGCATCACCCATCATATAAATCTCAAAGTAAATAATGGATATCAATATAATTTTATTATTTTATCTACTATCTTTGTTTTATATAAATTTATTAATAAATTTATTAAGATAAGATAATTTTTCAAATATATGTTTTGTTGTAGATTAAAATTCAGTATAAATTATCCCCCAAAGAGTAATAGCTCAATTAATTAAACAAAAGAATATAACATGAATTAGACAATAATCTAAGATCAAGAATTTGATAAAAAGTTGTTATTCTATTTCAAATATTTTTTCTTGGGTAGGAACTAACCAGCTAAAATACTGATTCGAATACTCCTTTTCAATTTTGTACATCTGTAATTTAGTTCCATCACTTTTGTGATATATGATTTATGTAAATAACATAAAACTAACAATTTTCCAAATCCTCCCACCCCAATAAGAATAAAATCATATTTCCATAACTAGATATTAAGAGAGTTTTAATATTGTTGATCTATGCTAGCAGAAAAGCAAATGTGGGAAGATGGTTACCATATTATTGTTGTAGGCTTCCTACTCATAAGAAACATGTGTTGATATCATTTACTATATTATTGTTGCAAGCTTCCTATTCATAAGAAACATGTGTTGATATCATGCAATATTATGCCCAAAAACTTCAGTTGTTTGAAAGAGAATCAACAGGTGCTAATAAATCTACATGGCACCTTTTTTATTAGTGGATATGGGACTATAGGACAATCCTGACCTACCAACATGTCAAGTCATGTTCTGACTAGGATCCCTCGAGTTGACAGGTCAGAATGGAAATTTGTTATATTTTTAAATTTAATATATATTTAATATAATATCTCTCTATGATTCATTTTGTATGGTGAATGTGAACCATTGTATGTATATCCCATGCTTTACCAAAAACTATCAAAAAATTGTCATGCAATGCAACGCCCAAATCTTAGATGGGCTTGGGCCAAGTAAAACGAGTCAATGTGGGCTATGAGTCAGGTTTGGGTTGGGTGTTCTTGACGCATTGGTATGCTTGGGTGATCTCAACCGCCCTGAACATGATCCAACCTGCAAATTGCTGTGCCTGCAATCTCTCATATATGGAAACAAATTTCAAGCTGCACTAATCATCTCTTGCCACATTACAAACGAACTCTTCATTTGCATAAAATAGGAGCCTAGTTGCATCACTCATCTCAATGATAGATATGAATGTCCTAAGCATATCTTTTGACACTCATCTAAGTTATCATGGAGATTGATTTTCAATGGAAAGGAGGTAGAACCTTGCCGTAATAGTAAGGTTGGATCCACTACAAAAAAAATTATCTTTTCTAGCGCTTTTTAAAGCCTGTACCGACGCTTATAAGCATCAGTAAATTTGGCGCCGACACTTTGTAAAGCATCACAAAAGCGTCGACTCGCGTAGAGTGGAAATTTTTTTGGCCGACGTTTTTCAAAAGCGTCAGCAAATAATGAGAGTATTGCATACTTATTCTAACGACGCTTTAAAGCAACGTTAGAGTTATTTTTTAAAAAAAATATTTAAAAAGCCTAATTAACTTTTAGGGGGGATAAAAAAAACCTGGATAATAGTTCTTTTACAAATGCCCGATATTTCTTTTACAAATTACAATTACAATTGTAAAGACTAGTTCTCTCAAATTCCATTCTATCTTCTTCGCATATGCACTTTCATTTCTTTTCTTCTTCTATGCGGTCCATGGCAGTCACAACCACAATAAAAAAAAAATAATTACAAAAGGCAGCAGCTGAATACAATCTCAAAAGCAAATTTAATAATATTTTTCTTGTACAAAAGAAAGAAGAAAAGAAAAAAAAAGAGAGACAAGAGAAACAAACCCCCATCTTAGATTTATGCTACAGCTAAATGGATTCAACCAAAGAAGAAAATAAAAGGGAAAAAAATAACAAAAAAAAGGTCTCCCACACCCATCGGGGCTGCTGGAGGGCGACAGCCTTGGTGTTGAGGCCCGGCAAGTGGTTCTCGCGGCGGATCTCGGCATGGGTGTGGGAGAGGAGGGAGGGCTCGACGTCGGCGGGCTGGGAGCAGAGGGATTTGATCAGGTCGTCCAGAGAGCACTGGAACAGCGAGTCCACGAGGGATGGGGCGGAGAAGGTCGAGGAGGAGGAGGAGGATGATGCGATTTGACATCCGAGACTGGGCTCCCAACCCGACATCTGCTCGTAGGTCTCCCACTCCCACTGGGGTTGTTGGAGGGCGATGGCCTTGGTGTCGGGGTCCGGCGAGCAGATCTCGTGGAGGATCTCGGCGAGGTCGCAGGAGAGGAGGGAGGGCTCGATGCTGGCGGGCTGGGAGTGGAGGGACTTGATCAGGTGGTCCAGAGAGCGCTGGAACAGCGAGTCCACAAGGGATGGGGCGCGGGCGGTAGAGGAGTAGGAGGATGATGCGATGTCTGGGACTGGGCTCCCAAACCGACATCTACTCGTAGGTCTCTCACTCCTACCGGGGCTACTGGAGCTGCTGGAGGCCGGCTATCGCTAGGGTTTCATCGCTTAACGCATTTTATAAAGTGGGTTTTTTGGGGGGGGGGGGGGGGGGAGTGCAGTGGGGTGGGGTGTGTAAGCATTGTCTAGCTTCCGATGACATTTTTAGGCGTCGTCTTGCCCAAGCAGCCTCCGACGATGCTAAGAAGTGTCGTCTTAAGTTAGTGCTTAAGAAAAAAATTAGTTTTAAGTGGAAAATTAGTAAGTAGGATTCCGACGATGCTTTTAATTAAGCGTCGTCTGTTTTTTTCCTTTGGCCTCCGATGGCGCTTAGAAGCGTCGTTTTATAAATTTTGTTTCAACGATGCTAACTAACGTTGTCTTAGTTTCATCTCCGCCAGCGTTACTAAAAAGCATCGGCACATTTTGGCGTGCTCACATAAGCATCGGCACATAAGAGTCGGAATTTTTTATTTTTGTTGTAGTGGTCTCAAGAGTCAAGATCATAGATTCGAATTATAGAAACAACCTTTTTGCATGTAAGAATAGTACATCTAACCCTCTCCAAATTATATAATGACTCCTGTACTGGCTGCTTTTTTTTTTACCGGATTTAATAGAAAGATTCACCTATGCCCTTTGTTTCAGCTTATCAGTTTACTGAGTGCTACGTAGTTGCACTCCTGGCAGTATTGTTTGTGAGTTGTGATAACAAGTGGATCGTGATAGTCATGGCATACGGGCTTGTGCCAACTAGCTTTCTAGAGTGAATTTGTCCAAAGACCTTTCAAACAAGCAAGCTGATGCTGGTGGTCTTGATGGTTGCAATAATAATATCCAAACTATGACTCCTCAAATTATTCTCTCTAGATCTCTCTCACACTCATTCAATAAATGGTTGTCTAAGCCAATTGGTTAATTAAGAAAAAAATCATAATAATGTCTCGCTACTTATTGAATAAATATTGATCGATGTTGTTAGTGATGCATTTGTGAATCATTCGTAGCTTTTTTTTATTGAAAAAAAAATCATTCACTACTTATTTATGGAATACTATTGGATCTCAATATTTTATTTAATTATAAATTATTTAGTATGCCAATTGGTTAATCAAGAAAAACCAAAAGCTCAGTGCCGTTAGTGATGCATATGCGAATTACTCATAACTTTTTTCTTGAGAAAAATGTTATTTACGACTTATGTATGGAGTACTCTCGGATTGCAATCTTTTATTTTATTTAATTATAATCATTTAGTATGTCAATTGTTCATATTTTTCTTCAATTCTTATTGTTTCTTCTAAACTTTAACTATGTAAAGTACTATCAAGTTTATCATTTTTTTCTAATGAAGTATGAATTTTTTCCCTTGGCGAAATTTTCCCTGCCTACCAAGCTTGTGCATAAATATGCTGTCAAAAAACAAATCATCATCCAAGTAATGATATGTAAATAGACAGATTAGCACATTGTTTACAAAATTAAACATATATTACATCCACTTCTCTTCTACAGATGCAATGTGAAAAGCACCCAATCCGTAACCCTTCTTACCTTCAATTTCATAAAGCAGCGGAACAACCAAAACTTGGGGGAACACTAACAAAAAAGAAACACTCCCTCTTGTGATATTCTTCATCCAAAAGCACTGGACTACAAACTATCTAAAGAACAAATCTTAAATTGATTTTATCAAATCGACATCTTCTTTTTCATCATCTGCATGGAAGAGGTCGAGCCTGTTGTGGCCAAGCATGAGGGAGTACATTGCCTTCTTGTATTCAGCCCAAGTGAACGACTTGTAGCGCTGAGGTGTTTCAGGTGTGATCATCTCAGGGAGAGGGGAGATCCATGCATGGAGGGGAGGTGCACCAAAGAAGATGATGGACAACCTTGAGTTGTAGGAGTTGGCCATGGCCCTATGTCTCACGCTAACAAATCTTCCATTTGTCAAGGCCTTCAATTGGACATGCACACAAAATCAGATCATGAAGCCAGTGATCAGCATTATATGCATGGCATTGCTCTTTAAAACTTAATTATGCTAGGTTAAAAAAAAAATTAATAGCTTAGCCTTAGAATGGACCAAATCAAGTTAGCATCAATTATGATAATAAACATCATGTAAAGTGAAATCTTGCCATTAAACCATATGGACACATACATAAACCTATGAAAGGTGTCATGCAACTTGGGGAGCAACTCATCTTGTCATTGTTGGCTAGATCTTCAATTGATGTACTAATCCTAACACTTATCTGTTGTTCCAAGGATGAAGAAATTACAGTTGGCTGCAAACTTTCTCTCTCAGGACCACTATAATTAGGCCAATTGCAGATAAAATCTTAGCTTAGTTGGTCAGCATTCCTCTTCTCATATCAAATATTATTCCTTTATTTTTTTTTGAACAAAAAATGAGTGGTTGCAGATCCAACGATTAGTGGTGGTGGTGTCATGATCATACCTAACCAACTTTCATTTTTGTACCATACTTGAGCTTTTCCTAAGCGCTCCTACAAGGGGCCGGGACCCCTTCAAAAGAACTAAGAATGCTGACCATTAATGGCTAGCTTCCATGCATTTATGTACGAAAAAGAATGGTTTGCACGCATTCGTTCGCCTTCTTTTCCATGCATCTCAAACCTAGAAACACTGGAGTAATCCCAAGTGTCACAATTATTGAACCCACTCAAAGCTTAGCTACTGTTCTCTTTTACCACCCACCCATGCACACACACGTGCAAAAGGAAGGTGCGGACCATAGCCAATAATGAAGTGACGAATCTAGCTTTAGAAATTTCAGAGAAATGAAGACGACTCAAGCTGCAAAAGTGGCCATTTTTATTAGAGCATGACCACCGACCAGACACCAACCTGGAGAGCATCGCCGACGTTGACGAAAAAGGCGGCCGGGTCGGCCGGCACGGGGACCCACACGCCACCGTCGTCGTGGTGCGAGGACAGTATCTGCAGCCCATCGACGTCGTTGGATCGAAGCAAGCTCAGGATCTGAGGGTCCGAGTGCTCCCCAAAGCCAATCCTGCCACCTTTGCCATCTTTGATCTTGCTGCCATTTCTCCTGCTGAGGCTATCTTTGATGTCATTGCCACCAGTGGTGTAATAGGGAGGGTAGTGATTCAGCCTGACCAAGGAGTCACTCTCGGTGTCTCTTATTAGCCTGCTAAAAGACTCCTTCTCCCCCAGCCCCAGTCCTTCTGCCAACATCTCCAATATCTCACATGCCACCTGCTTCACTGCCCCCACGTATTCATTCACCACACAACTGCATGCAATGTTGGAAAGAACAAAAAAAAAAAAAAAAAAAAGCTTAGAAAGCTGTCTAAAAGTTATGAAAATGGTCACTAAATCATTCCAGTCAAACTACGTTATCAATGAAAGGACCAAATCATTGATCCACCCTGTTGAAAAGCAAAACTTCCTAAGCGTTACTTGTTATTTATGTATTGCGTGATTTCTAAAAGAAAAATAAATGCGAAGGCAAAAGGTGGCGACCGGAAATAAGATATGTTTTACCAAGGACATGCATCAATAGGTACGAAAAGAAAGACATGTGTCGACAGGACTAAAAAAACTAAAAAAAAAAAGCTATAAAGGCAAAAGGTGATTGGATTGGTCACACTTCTACTGGTGATTGGAAAGACCCGTCATACAGTTGCATCCGCTCCCTTTTTAACTGCTTTTGTGCACCTTTCCTTATTTTTTTACTTACCATAAGGGGTTCGCAGTAAAAAATTTCCTCATATGGATAGCATGGTGTGATGATGAAAAAAGGCATCTTTCAGTCAGGTGTACTGCTCTGCCTGTGGGGGCTTTCATCCTCGTCCTTTCTGAAATCTCCTGGTCGTTGATCGAGACTTGTATAGCTTGTATTTGCTGTGAGGTTATCATGCATTTGAGACTCTTCAAGTAGTTGGAACAATTGCCTTATTGGACATGGCTATGGCCTAGCCATGTCAATGAGTTTGATACTTTGATTTATATGTTTTTAAATGGATCGATATCATTTTATAATCATAATATCTCGCTGATTATGCTTCATTAATAGTGGTAAGTCATCTCATAATAAGGATTAAGCTTAAAACTGTGTACAATTTGATGCTTGTTGGTTGGTTCCATTGGATTTAAGAAATTAAGAATCTAAGAAAGATATCAGGTGGTTAGCAGCAACTGTGATAGGTTGAGACAATATCATTTCATCACCCTAATTGATGTGATTGCCCAACCAACAATACATTGCCTAGTAGGATGACAAGAATAGATTAGTGGATCACGACCCGATTGTAAATGGAATCTATGCGTTGCTATTGGATTATGATGATGGCAATTGACCCCATAAAGCTTAGGAAGATGTTAGCATGATCAAAAGGGGCAAGCAACCATGAAAGATGATAAACGTTGATAGGTATCGGTAGCTAATTCGACGTTAAATCATTTTATATTGCAGGACATTTTGCGATAAATTAAAATAAAATATATATTGGTACTGTTGAATTGTCTATTCCTTGTTGGTTGATTGGACCATTGTGATGTCCTTCATATATTTTTGTTATTAAATATTGTGATTTTTAATAGTTTCCTTTTGCATTTATAATTTAAAATTTTTGCACTCATAATCTTGTAGGGATCCACCAAGCAATGAATGATTGAAAATTTAAAATATTTTTTTCCATCAAAAAAAAAAAAATCTTAATCATGACCCTTCACCAGCATCACCACGAACTACACTTTTTTATGCAATCACAAACCACACTTCGGAGCTATTTTTAAAGCATTATCACTGTCAACTGTTAGCTTGGTAGGACAAAAAAGATCACAACGCAATGAATATTATCTTATGCTTACGCAGGATTTTCCATCTTCTTGCGAGTGACATATAGCTGTGACAGATAATACTATATCATAATATTATTATGTTCAAGATTACAGTAGTGATGGGTCATTTGGGAATGTACTCGCAAAGGAAGCCTTCTTTTTGCCGTTTTTCGAACTTTTAAGATTACACATGATTATTATGTTTAAGAACACATTATGTCGAACTTTTTGTTTGGTTTTATAATATGGCATGCACTACCAAGAGAGATCATACATAAAACCATTCCAGGCTTTGGCTCCAAGCTCCAAAGGCTTAGTGCATATTGTAGCTATCTATATTCCTACCACCTAACGCTACCAAGTAATGAGATGATGAAGACTAATATATCATATTACTCTCAGGTATTATTCTACTAGGGCTCCTCACGTATGGAAAGACGAGAGAGAGAAAAGATGAAGCAAAGGACAAAAACAAGTTACAAGTACCTGAATTTGATTGGATCCTTCCTGCATATAATCTTTGCTCTCTGGGAGATGGAAACTGGGCTGGTGTGGAGAAGAAGATATTCCAGCTCCCCGCTATCACCATTGAACCCGATATTCCGACTCCCGTATCCAAGAGGGCTTGGTGGCCCGGCCTTCTGCTTCTCGTGGGTTGGCAAGGAGAAGAACTCCTCACCCTCGTCCTCCATTCTGCTGATGACTTCTTTTGGCACCCCATGGTTGATGACTTTAAAGAAGCCGAACTCCTCGCATGCTCTCATAATGAGCTCGGATGCGTGCTCTCTCCTCCACGAGAGGTCGATCACCGGGATACCCAGTGCCCGGATCCTCTCATTGCGTTCAGGTGTTACAGAAGCCACCACCATACTTTCTCTTCGCTTATATATATATGTATGTATGCACGTATATAGGTATCGATGTCTTGGAAAGCGAAGAAGAAAGGCAAGGAGAAGGAGATATGATAGAAGGGACACTGAGGGGTTTGGAGGGGGAGAAGGGGAGAGGGGTGTTAGTGGGTATATAACATGGAGTTGGAGGAGGGGGATGGAGAATCTATTGTGGGGAGATATATAAAATGGTCTGAGGGTGGCCGGGGGGGGATTCAAAGAGTCCATATGTTGGCAAAGTACAACTGGTAGATTCCTGTTGAAACGCTGACCATCGTGCTGTTCTTTTGACTTGGTGTCTTTGCCTTGGGATCACTGAATTTTCTAATGGATGAGTGTGAGGATCGGGAACTCTCCTTCCTCGCCATGGCTTTGCCGTCTAGCTCTCGGTGTTGTGGTCTCTTGAGCTGCTTGTTTAATTGTTAAAGGTTGAGAAGATAAGGTCATGGGCAATGGGTCCACAAACTACAAAAGTAGTTGGATGAATACATCTCTTGGCTTGGAAGGAGGGGGCAAAAGACTGGCAACCTCATAGCCTTTTTGTCCAGCCTGCTTGGCCTTTGGGTAGGGGGGGTGTCTGTGTGTGTGTGTTTGTTACGAGGTGTAGGTACACCGAAGGGAGTTGGTGCAAGCCATTGCACCATCATGATGTCTTAAAAACCGGATCTGATGGGCTGATAAGAATATATATAAAGATTTGAAACAAAAAGAGACGCTTTGACGTGTATGCACACGTGTAGGTCTCATCCAATAGATTTCTTTAAACAAGCAAATAAACTTCTACTCAGAAATCCAAGAAGGAAGCTTTGCGAGCTCCATGCTACCACCTGACATCACTTTAATTCACATGCAGTCCTTGCATGTTTTGTGAAGCTTACACGTAACAGTGGGAAAAGTTGATTTCCACCAGCGATTCTGGAAATACATCTACATGGTACTTCTCTCTTAGTTCACATGCCTTCAGAATACGGCAACCCTGCTACCCTTGCTTTGCGACACCTCAACAACAATGCTGCCAGTGATGTAGGTTAATTTGTGACATCAGAAAATAAATCAAATTTATTAAAATATTTTTAAAAACTTAATTATTTTTATATATTGATTAGAATTAATGATAGAGTGCATTCATGATAATTTATATTTAGTTAATAGCTGCACCTTTTAAATTTGTAGATGATGCATCCATATGGAGGCGCATAAAGGGATGCTAAAATAGCATGTTGTAATGGATGTTTGATTAATAAAGTTTTGAGTGTTTTGTTGCTTCTTCTACTTACTCTTTTTGAGTTGTTCTCTAATTCAGCCCTACTACTACGACGTTTGATGGATAGTTCGGAGTGCTTAGCTAGACTATCAAGAATGATTATACTCTCCACAAGTGATTCATTGATATAGTGACAATTTGAGACTCTGTAAAAATCAAACTCTATCATGCCATGATGCATTGAGAACCTTCTTTGTAGGAGTTAGTATCTTGTGATGCACTCCATTTAGAAACTGTTATGAGGTTTACCTCAACATTTCCATATATATTTACATTCTAGTCACAACTATTTATCGTATTAATATATCTAGAAAAGTGAATATCTAGGTTAGACACTACTAAAGCATGTGTGTTTTGGTCTCTAAGATTTTTTTTTTGTATGTGTGTGTATCATTGATCAGTGGTATAAGTCTTCAATTTGGATACTCCATTATTAATTTTGGAGTTGAGAGAAGTAAAGTCCATCTCTCTCTCTATATATACACGCACATATAATATATATATATATATATATATATATATTAAGCATAGTATATATTGTTGACCCGTTCTTTACTTGCTTTTGAGAACAATTAGTAAAACAGCATGATATCAGAGTTTAGGAGATCATGAGTTTGTATCCCGTTTTTACAAATCATTATTTAATTAATCTAGCTATCATACTATTCAAGATTATCATCCTGTCTAAGTCATAGTCTTTGTATGTGATGCAAACCTTGGAGAAAGGGATGTTGTTCCAATATATATTGTTGACCTGTTCACTATCATCTTGAACTTTCAAGCATTAAGTTAATAATACAGTCATCTTGACACTATATATGATCAAATTCAAGTCAATTCTAGGCCCAACAAACCACCAACTTTACAGCTAGGGAACCCACTGAAAAAAAAAAAAAAACATGGGAGTTCTGTGATCAGACTTGTTCAAAGTCTATGGAACAAAACACAATAGATAACTACATATCAAACAACCTAAGCTATACATGTTAGTCATTCCTGTGTCACCAAACAAGAATATACCTACATGTCAATTTAATAGGAGGTCCACCTAAATACCTGCTTATGTTTCCCATGATCAGGCCTCAGTATTGCTCCACGTGGAAGCCTGAGCATGTTGCTGACCCCACTTGATTTCTCAATCATCAATATATTTTTCTTATTCCAGCAATTAAGCATCAACCACTAAGTGATTGACAACATTATTTGGGCTTTAGGATGTCATCTCAGTCAGCATGATTCCATGAAAATGAAGTTCATCATTCAAACATTAGGCTGAGAATGTTTTATCTAATCTTCTTTCTTTGAAATACAGTGGATTGCCCACTCGATCATAGACAATGGAATCGTCAACGATCGGCGTAATGTCGATGGGGACCGTAATGGTGATTGCTAATTGAAATTTTTGGAGGCCCGGTCTCGAGAATGATTAGTTTTTCCAGGAGGCATGTGGGATGGAGATCTCTTGCAATAAGAAAATAGACAGCATTTCAAAGTGCTAATGTGGGTATTCATTTCTTATGGAACTCCTTTTGGATTCATTCCTAGGAGGAAGAGTTGCACATGGGCTTGGCTTGTATTGGGCTAAGCAAATTGTTTACAGATCCACCCATTTAAATTAAAGACTTGGGCCAATTAGTTTCTTTCAGCCCCAAGGAATCAGGCCCATTATTATTGTTTATTTATTTTTGTTGAATGGTGCCACCCCAAGCCCAAACCACATCATATACTTTATTTGTTGAAATAAATATAATAAGGAACTCCATGGACAAAGTATATAGAAAGCTAAGGATTTTAATCTGTGGTGGGAATGCCTCTCTCCCTAATCTACATGCTCCCTCCATGTAATATAATCATTTCCCCAATGAAGCTAGTGGAGTTCCACTCCTTTTTTTATATATAAAAAAAGGAAGAGAAAAAAGATGGTGGGAATGCCTAAATCTAAAATATACCATCATAGGAACTTATTCTCCTAGCTTAGTCATTTGTAATTCAGCCAGCTATCAATAATGAATATTTGATTACATATATCCTCTTTTTGACTCATTCAACAACATACAATCGACAAAGAGAAAGACATGGATAGGATTTAATTAAAGATTGCAGCTGACCACCGATTTGGAAAGACCTAATTTTCTCACTAGGTTTTTAGATGATTGCGTGATGTGTGCAGCAGCACTATTTTTTGAAAGATCAAAATTTCCATTTACTTTTCCATCCATTAGTTACCAAAATGAATGATGTGTTCGCAGATTAAAATTCTAAAAACCAAGAATAATTTGACAAGGGTAAAATAAGAAACAATGCCTATCTGCATAATCCTTCCTTAGGATGTTCCTATGGATCAATATGTGGGAAAAGACTTGGATCCAATACCCATAAGAGGCACTGCAATTTGTTGAGGAATGACATTTCCTTGTAGTTCTAAGATGAAAGATTGTCAGTATCTTATAAGTATTGTCGTCATCGTCGTTGTTGTTGTCATTGTTGTTTAATTGTTGTCGTTATAGTTAGCAGGTGTCCTTCCTTTTGTCGTTACAAGACAATTCATTAGTCACATGTAGCATCCCTAATGCCATGATTGTTTAATCCGCGAGCCCTTGTCGGTGATCCAAATCAAGCAAGTAGGGCTTCGATAATCTGTCGTATATGGGCAAACTAAGCTGATTTTAGTAAAACAAATGCAATATTTTAGAATTATGTGCATGCTTAGCTATAATCTTCCAATGTTGCATGGAGGTTTGCCAGGAGAATGGTCCATGAAGGTTTTGTCTATGTGCTGTTTGGATTGCCAAAACAACTACAAACCTAGGAAGAAGGTTGGTGATTTGTGTTGGGCACTGAGAAGGTTGGTTGTTGGCATAGAGGCACTCGGAATAAAAAAGAAAAAAGAAAAAAGACAAGAGAAGGCTCCCTTTGTTTTAGAGAAGAATTGCAGATGAAGCAGAGCCCGTGAATGGGCTTTTGACGTACATGAGGACAGAGAGAAGGAGGCTTTGCACTAAACGATGGGGAGTTGATTTGTTTTGTTTACTTGGGCTGGCGAGGGATAATGGATTGGTCTCTATTTCACTTGCAAATTATACAAACAGACCGAGACAACCACATGCTGACACCTCCCTCCCTCCCTTTGTCTGAGAACAACTCATTATTTTTCAGGCTTTCAGGCCTATGATTCAAAAAAAATTATTAAACTACCCTATGATTCAAAAAAAATTAAATACGTAGATGTGGGGAGAAGCTTGCCACGACTGCATGTTCATTGTCTATTGATATTGATCCCTGCGTGCTTTTACGGTTTAAGCCCTGGCATCCTCACCCATACGAATCCCTACATACTTTTTCGGTTTAAGCCTTGGCATCCTCGTCCGGCTAAAGGTCCAAATCCATTTAAATCTAATTACAAGCACCACGAACATCCCTAACATCCTCGTTCGGCTAAAGGTCCAAATCCATTTAAATCCATTTAAATCTAATCACAAGCATCACGATCGATCCATGTCAGTCTGTAGTGCAATGTGCTCTAGTCCACATGAGCCATAGACCGATCTGCTTTGATACTATTCGTAACAACGTAGGACATCATTCAAAATAACTAGCCGAAAGATTTTTTTTGGATTTCTTAGTTTTGTATAAATACCTAAAATCTTTCCGGCGAATAACCGATATAAGACTAAACACATTCCCGCATGGGTCCTCGAGTTGTCCATTAAAATAGTTTATCAAACCTAACAAAATAACTCCAGCAATATTGTTTTATTTATTTTTTTTGTTTTGCTTTTTTTGATGAGCAACATGATGGAAGAAATCATGTTACATTCGGAGTATAAAGTGAAAAAAGAAACAAAAAAAAAAAACAAAGAAAACTAAAAAGAGAAAAAAAGATGGAGAGAGAAATGGACACAAAGCACAATCGGCCCAACAAGTACAAATAAGAAGATGAAGCCCAGCCTCTAGAATTAATGGTCTGGTTCTTATCAAATTCATGGGCTAATCCAATCCGGAGATAGGCCGTGTATGAATGTGGTATTATTTGCTAGCGTAAATGACAAGGATAGGGATTAGGGGTTGT
The DNA here is from genome assembly GCF_009389715.1 of Phoenix dactylifera. Classification (NCBI taxonomy): domain Eukaryota; kingdom Viridiplantae; phylum Streptophyta; class Magnoliopsida; order Arecales; family Arecaceae; genus Phoenix; species Phoenix dactylifera. The sequence continues at coordinate 1,301,670 of NC_052392.1, forward strand.
ATACAACGTAGTTACGGAGTGCTATTTTTTTCATTGTTTAGCTGAGTTACTAATCTAAAAACTAATTTACAAATAATTAAGAAAAGTTGAAACTGATCTTTATTTATTTTTTTTGAAGCGAAAATATGCTTTATAATTTAGTGGGACCAATCTTTTTAACTTTAAGCTCGTTTGATTCATCGGAAACTATGTGTAGTAGAGAAGTTAAATTATATCAATAGTTCAAGCTTAGACCGGTCTCGGCTCAAGAAAAGCTCAATTCAGGCTCATTTCAAACCTAAACAAACTAAACCTGAACCGGCGACCTAGGCTCGAAAATAAATATATAAATATATTATAAAATATAAAAGTAAGATATTCATTGTTGGATAGCATATAAAGGTAATTAATCGCTATTGGATCTTATATCATATGGTCCATAACATTAAGATAGTTTCAAGCTCGAATATTTATTTAATTTTCGAATCCATCAAATATTAATTCAAATTTCAACCAAGCTTGAATCAAGTTTTAGTTCAAACTTGGTTCAAGTTTACATCTTTGATGAGGTCGGAAGGTATCCCTCCGAACCCCAGAGCCAGTCCCCACCGGTCTTATATAGCGGGAACGACTACTTCTCCTCAGAGATATTGTCCGCTTTGAAAGGAATTTATAGTCTCTTCTCAACGCACGGTTTTACCCTACAAAAGATGCCTCTGAAAAGAAAGGGATAGCCCCCCTCCATTTAAGGAACAAACCTCTCGCTATCTAGTCGATGTGGGACTAAGTTCGGACCCTTTATTCCCACAACATAGCCCTCCCAACAGAGGGGTCCGTGCTGGGGTCAGGGCTCTCAATGAAAGCACCATTGATGAGGTCGGAGGGTATCCTCCGAACCCTAGAGCCAGTCCCCACCGGTTTTAGAAAGCGGAAGTGACTGCTTCTCCTCAGAGGTATTGTCCGCTTTGAAGGAGGTTTCATAGTCTCTTCCCAACGCACGGTTTTGTTCCATAAAAGACGCCTTTGAAGAGAAAGAGGTAGCCTCCCTCTATTTAAGGAACAGACCTCTCCGCTATCTAGTCGATATGGGACTAAGTTCGAACCCTTTATTCCTGCAACAATTTTGATTTAGGATTTTCAAGCTAATCAATAAGACTTGTGCTCAACTTGATTTGAAATTAAGATTAAATCAAATTCAAAATAGTAGTAAACATATCAAGTTTGATCTCATTTTTCAAGCTCGAAATTAATTTCAACCAATCTCGGCTTCATCATACTAGGCTTGTTTACAACCTTATAGACTACAAAACCATCTTTTCTTTTTTCTGTGAAGAAAATATTACAAAACAGAGTTAATCGACTATAATCATAGAGAGAGGCTAGAAAATAGGAGTACCATTGGATCCAAACAAGCCTCTTTTAAGAGTTTGGTTAAGTGAGAAAACTATTTTGTATATAGGTTCTAAATGATATCATCTTTAAAATTAGTGGAAGGAAATGAATAGCTTGATGTTCTAGGATAAACAGAATATCATTGGACAGATTCTAAGACATGTGACTGATTTTATTCTAAGACTAGTCCACTTTTTGGATTTTGACAAGGCTAAGGAGTTTCGCATAGTTTTGGCAAAGACTTGTTGTTCATTTATATTGCCTTCGAAGTGATTAATGGTATTCTCTTATTTAATAACATACTTTAATTAATTTAATTTTAATTTCTAATAATATAGAGATTGGCCTCTCTCTTTTATCAAAAAGATAATACTTCAAAAATAAAAAAAATATTATATTAGTCATATATAAAATTATTACTTCAAGTATATGTGTTAGCATCATGTAACTTTTATATAAAAGTTCAATGACCTTGGTAATTGCTATCATAGATCTTGAAAAGAGTCAATAACAATAATGGAGAAATTGGGTTTGCAAAAATTTGACTTTGCCTGCTAGCTTAGTGCCAATAAAGAAGATGCTTTTTAACATCCCATATTACAAAAATAAAAAAGTGAATTACTAATCCAAGGTATATGTTTTATAGTAGTAGGCTGTTTATTTCGTGCATCTATAAGGCATGCTGTTATATTGATGGATTAACTTTAATTAAACTTAGTTAAGAAAGCTGAAATAAAAAGAATGCTTAAGCAGTGATATCCAATGTATACCTAACTATGTTTAGAGTGAGATTTTTCCATAATGAATCTTTACTTTAGTTTGGTTGCTTTGCTTGGAGAAAGAGAGGTGGGGTTGCCAACTTGAACAAAATCAAAAAATGATCTTGTTGCTGGAAATTGGACCCGGGGGCGATCGTCGGTCGAGGAGGGGGAGCGGCGGTGGACACAGGAGAGCGGCGGTCCGTCGGCGGGCGGCGTCCTCCGTCGGGGTGCCTGCAGAAAAGCCGGTGGCCGGGTCTTCCGGCGCCGGCCCTCCGATGCTTAAGTCAGAGAGGGGCAATCAGTGTCAAAAGGAGGAAGAAGGCAGTATATTTTGAGTTTTCTGTGTCCAACCCCCCTTCTGAGAAGCGAGGGTTCCCTTTTATAGGTGGGTCGGTGTACCTGTGATGTGATGGGGCGAGGCCGTCGTACGGCTCGGCATGTTGCTTGGATTGGCAAACGATCGGACGAATCATTGCATTAATGTCGAAAATGAGGCTGTCGTACGATCCGAGCTGACATGCGATCGGGTGAATTATTGCATTGGTGTCGGAGGTGAGGCCGAGATCAGAGACTTATCACTGTTGATTGGACTCCGCTGAACCGATCTACCGTGGAAAGCCATGGGTCCGTAGACAATAGGAGCCATGCGCATTAATTATTGAGTAAGCCGGAGGTGCGCATTAATTGTTGAGTAGGCCGGAGATGCGCATTAATTGTTGAGTAGGCCGGAGATTTGCATTAATTGTTGAGTGAACCGGGGGTTTGCAGAGGTCATGCGTAATAAATGCTGGGGCAGTGGCAGGATATGGCCCTCGGCCGGACCTCGGAGGGGTACGGCCGTAGTAGGTGGTCGACGAGGACAGACCTTTGAGGTCGGAAATTCTCCAGGTCGGAGGTTCTGAGGTCGGACGCCGACCTCAGTCGTCCGGGGCCGGCGGTCATGCGGCCTTCCAGTGGCAGGGTTACTATATTACCGGGGAAAAACTGTATTCCCCCAACACTACCCCCCGACTTCCGAGTTCGAGCAGCTTGCAAGCTTGGACGCGGGAAGTAGAAATTGTCATTGTGGTTTATTGAGGTCGGAGGGGATCGCGTCCGCACCCTTACGCGTCTTGGAGCTTTTATAACGGAGTCTGCGCCCTTTGGCACTTCGAGGTCGCTTTTAGATGGCGAACTTATAACGGGGTCTGCGTCCTTACGCATCCCGAAGCGGCTACAACGGGGACAGCGCCCTTTGGATCTCCAAGATCGCTTCGTACGGCGAACTCATGATGAGGGTCCCTGGGCCCAATGGGGCGGCGCCTCGATCTCGTGGTCGAGGTCCCCCTCTTAAATGGGTACGCCGTCTCGTGCCTCAAAATGAACACGCGGCTTGATCAGAGGTCCAATGTTTCTGATCTCGTATTGGTAGGATAATGATCCGGGGAGGCGGAGATTAGATCGACGCTCCACGTGTCCCTGAGGCCTATTAAATGGAGGGAGCGGGAGTGACGTCCGCTCGTCTTTCAAGATGGTCCGGTTTTGCAGACCCATGATGAGGCCGTGAGATCCGATGGGACGGCGCTTTGATTTTGTACTCGACTTATTGATCTGGAGTGAATGCGGTGCTTCGGCTTCCGAGGCCGACACGTGGCGCAATCCAGACGGGGGGTGGAAACCGAACCCGCCGATCTGGGCCGTCAGGGGGGTCTATATAAACCCCACGAATCTGCCCTAAGAGTTCTATTTGGTTGCTCTTTGTTTTCGCCGTTTCGTCCTTCGCTCCACCTTTCGACCAAATCTCGCCGACGGTGCCCGGAGCGATTTCCGGCGACTTTTCCGTAGGTTCCCACCCTGTGCTAGCTTGGGTTCTTCTTCCTCCTTCTCTTCATTCCCTTTACCTCTAGTTTCTGTAAAATGGGTTCTGGTCCAGAGGAAGTAGGGTCGAGTCTGTCGGAGGAGGAGTTGGAGTTAATCCGCTCCCGGTTCTTCTTCCAGCCCGGGTTTCGCCTCGAAACTACGGGGCCGGAGGACAGGGTGACGCGCCCGCCCCCAGGTCGGATCGCGATTCATCGTGAGACGCTCTGGGCCGGTCTTCGGTTCCCTGTTCACGAGTTCGTGAACAACTTGCTGGTAGAGTATCAACTCGTCCCAGCACAGCTTGCTCCGAACTCGTGGAGGACTATAATCGGGTTCTTGTCCTTGTGTCTTGCGCACGGGATTCCGACCTCGGTGAGCGTTTTCCGCCGGTGTTTCTTATTAAAGAAAAATCCGGCGGATGCGGGGTGGCTATACTTCGCCTTTCGGGGCGGTATATCACTCTTTCAGGGTGCCCCTTCCTCTATTCACGATTGGAAGGTAAAATTTTTCTTTCTTGCGTCCGAGGTGCCGTGGGGGTTCAACCCGAGGTGGGGGCACCCTCGGCTGAAAGCTCTCAATAGGCTTTCCGAGCCCTCGGGGAGGGAGCTGAGGGTCTTGGACTCTCTAAGGGCCCTCGGGAAGGGGTTCAACCTAACCGAGCTCCTGCGGAAGGGCGCCTTGGCGAGCGTGGGCCTGAGTTCGGCGCGCCCCGAGGGTAAGAGTAGTCGCATTGCTTTGTTTTTATCTGTTTTTCTTCTAACATCGGTTTGACACTTAGGAAAAATTTTTGGTTTCAGACATCCCCCATATGCCGACCAGCAGCACGTCCCTCTTCTCTCGACTGAAGAGGCGGGAGGCCGAGGCCGGGGGGCTATTCCCCAGCCTCGGAAGAAGTCGAGGTCGGCCGGTGCTTCCACATCGGCCGGGACGAGAGGCCCGGAGGCGGGGGCCTCCGCAATTGATCAGGGGCGGACACGGGCCGTCGGTGATGCGGGCCCAGCGGCTCCCCCCTGTCCCGCTCCCGCTGCCCAGCGGGAGGGGTCGGCCGTAATTCGCTTACGGCGCCTGGGGCCTGAGCCGACCAGAGGCCCCGAAGTTAGAGGTCCCGAGGTCCCTAGCTCGGACAAGCCGAGCTCTTCAAGGGTCCAAAGGGAGGAGTCGACCGAGCCAGGATCCCCACTCCTCGAAGGGAGCTCGGCCATCCACGACGCCGATGTCGCACGTGCCGTATTCCGGCGTGCGATGCTTCCAGCGGACCGGGCCGAGTTCCGAAACTTGCCGTTGGAAGAGATCGTCGACGGTACTTACCGCAATACCGCTCGGGTAAGCTACTTTCCCAACTTTTCTTAGACTACTGGCGAATATGTTATGTTTTTTAACTCATGATCGCTTTACCCTTTTTCTCTTGCAGCATATCCACGAAGTCGACACCCTGGTATTCATTGCCCAAGGGTGTCAAGAAGAAACTCGTCAAATAAGCCGGCAATTTGAGCTGGCCAAGAAGAAGATCGCCAAATTGGGGGCGGCGCTGGCCGAGGCCGAGGCGCGAAGGGAGGCTACTGAGGCCGGGCGCCTAGCAATGGTCGAGGTGCTTGAAGAAGAGAGGGGTGCCCACTCTTTGGCCAAGTCAGCTCTGCGCGCCTGGGGGAGGTCCAATCCGAGGTCGCAGGCCTCAAGTACGAGGGCGGGGTCCTGCGCCTCAAAATCGAGCAGCTGGAAGCTCGGGAAAGGAGGGCACTCGAGCGGGCCGAACATGCCGTAGACTCCTTCAAAAAATCAGAGGAGTTTCGCGACATGTTAGAGGAGGAAACCGTGGATGGGTTCCTCCGCGGCTTCGAGAACTTCCGGAGGCAGATGGCTCGGTTCTGCCCCCAATTCGATCTCTCCATTATTCGTCCGAGGATGAGGTTGGGCTACGACTCCGACGACGGCATTCTTGATGCCCTCGAGCCCGAGGATTCTACCGAGGCTGAGGCGGACTCAGCCGCGCTGGCAGTGACGGAGGCTCCCCCTCGCGAAATTATCGAGGACGCCCCTGAGGTGCCCGCCGAGGTCCCCGCCGCAGACCCCGAGCCCGTGTCCGCCGAAGGCCCCCAGGTCATCGCCATAGATGACCCTCAGGGCGACGCCGACGCTGCTGCCGCCTCTTAGGGCGTAGACTTTTTTCTTCCCTTTATTGTAAATGAGGTCGGCCTTCAAAATTGTTGATCGGTCGACCTCTAATTTTGTACTTAGCCTTCCGGCGCTTTATTAATAAAAAGATTTCCTTTCGCGATTCTGCGCCTATTCTTTCCTTTTACTTTCTTCAGTTGTGAGCGAGGCCGGTACTTCAACTTATTATTTTACCGATCCTCGACTTTGTATCCTAGCCTTTGGGCGGCTCATCAATGAATACATGTTTCTCAGCTGTATTTTGCCTTTCTTTCCCTTAACTTGTTTTCCAACAAATTTCACCAAGTCTTGGAGCTCGGATTCGAGCGTCCGACAAGTTTTGGAGCCTGGATTTAGAGCTCGCAAAGGTTGCCGGGTTTGGTTTTCGGATTCTGGAGGCACCAAGCTCCGGCCCCGGACCCCGAGAGGGGCCTTGTCCGACCCGCATAGGTTGCTATCAGGGGGCCTAGCCGAGCTTTCGGGCTCGGCTCTCGGATCGTAGGTCAATAAAAAGGTTAGCTATCGCCTTCGGACCCCGCCGAGGCTTCAGCGAGCGGGGCCGGATTCATCCCGAGGCCCCTTATTCATGAGGGTTTCTTGAGCTCCTGTGGAGAATACCTCGGCTTTCTTGAGCTCGATCAGTACGCCTGCGGTCGAGGTTATCCTCATAAGTCGACATTGGAGTCCGTGTATGGGGGCCGAATTAGGCCCTTATTCATGAGGGTTTTCATAGGTTGTCGTGGAGATTATCGGTAGATGGAGCATGCATGAGGTCAGTAGACTAAACCGGCTTACAGGAGCAATGCGACCTTGGTCAGAATAAGGTCCCGATTTTAATCGGGATGTCGCTGACAATATGTAGATAAATATAACAAGGCGAGCCTCAAGTAGGATGTACCTTTTGTATTTCCAAAATTACGCTCCTCGTAGTGGAGTGGGCGGCCTTATTTTCTTGCCGACTCTCGGAGTCTTTCTTTGACTTTCGAAGAACTCGGGCTTCTTACGAACCCGGTGGCGCCCGCCGAGGTTGAGGGGGTTCGGGAATGCTCCATTAATCTGCGACTCTTCTCGAGGTCGAGGGAGTTTGGGGCTCTATGGTCGGCCCTCGGGGCATCCCGACCTTAGTCGAGGAATCTTGCATCAGGTCGATGGGTCTGGGAACGCTCTATCGACCTGCGATACATCCCGAGGTCGAGAGAGTTTGGGACTCTACGGTCGAACCTCGGGGCATTTCGGCCTTAGTCGAGGAATCGTGCGTCAGGTCGATGGGTCTGGGAGCGCTCTATCGACCTGCGACGCTTTCTGAGGTTGAGGAAGTTTGGGACTCTACGGTCGACCCTCGGGGCATCCCGACCTTAGTCGAGGAATCTTGCGTCAGGTCGATGGGTCTGGGAACGCTCTATCGACCTGCGATACATCCCGAGGTCGAGGGAGTTTGGGACTCTACGGTCGAACCTCGGGGCATCCCGACCTTAGTCGAGAAATCGTGCGTCAGGTCGATGGGTCTGGGAACGCTCTATCGACCTGCGACGCTTTCCGAGGTCGAGGGAGTTTGGGACTCTACGGTCGACCCTCGAGGCATCCCGACCCTAGTCGAGGAATCTTGCGTCAGGTCGATGGGTCTGGGAATGCTCTATTGACCTGCGATACATCCCGAGGTCGAGGGAGTTTGGGACTCTACGGTCGAACCTCGGGGCATCCCGACCTTAGTCGAGGAATCGTGCGTCAGGTCGATTGGTCTGGGAACGCTCTATCGACCTGCGACGTTTCCCGAGGTCGAGGGAGTTTGGGACTCTACGGTCGACCCTCGGGGCAGCCCGACCTTAGTCGAGGAATCGTGCGCCAGGTCGATGGGTCTGGGAACGCTCTATCGACCTGCGACGCTTCCCGAGGTCGAGGGAGTTTGGGACTCTACGGTCGAACCTCGGGGCATCCCAACCTTAGTCGAGGAATCTCAAGTTGATGCTCTATCGTCCTGTGGCACTTCTCGAGGTCGAGGGAGTTTGAGACTCTACGGTTGAACCTCGGGGCATCCCGACTTTAGTCGAGGAATCTGAGGATCACAAACGACCCAACATTAGAAGAGTCATAATTATTGAAAAGAGACGAATCATTGTAAAGAGGAGATTGAGTCTATGTTTCTGATTGCCCAGAACCCCTAGGGGGTTTCATTGGTAATACATCCGTAGATTCTCGGAGTTCCAGCTTCGCGGAATTGGAGTCCCTTCGAGAGATTTCAACTTGTATGCCCCGGGTCGTTGTACTCGGGCGATTTGATATGGCCTTTCCCAGTTTGGGGCGAGCTTTTCCTGCTCAGTTGGCTGAGAAGCCTCGGCTCTCCTGAGGACGAGGTCCCCCACTTTGAAGAGCTTGGGCTTGACTCTGGAATTATAGTATTGGGCCGTCTTCTGTTGGTACCTTGCCATGCGGACCCGGGCGACCTCTCGTGTCTCTTCAACGAGATCCAGACTATTTCTGAGTCGGAAAGAGTTGGAGTTGGGGTCATAGTGCTCCACCCTTGAAAAAGGGAGGCCGATTTCCAGCGGGATGACAGCCTCTGTGCCATATGCTAGGTTGAAGGGGGTCTCTCCTGTGGGCAATCGGAACGTAGTCCGGTATGCCCAGAGGACGTTGTACAAGTCCTCGACCCACTGTCCTTTGGATCTATCAAGCCTAGCCTTGAGTCCCTGCAAAATGGTACGATTTGTTATCTCAGTTTTTCCGTTTGTCTGGGGATGGGCGACCGAGGTGAAGCGGTGGTTGATGCCGAGCTCGGAGCAAAATTCTCTGAAGTGGACATTGTCGAACTGCCGACCGTTGTCAGATATAAGGATTCGGGGGAGTTTGAATCTGCAGATTATGGACTTCCACACGAAGTCCCGCATCTTTTGCTCGGTGATCCGGGCTACAAGTTCAGCTTCCACCCATTTGGTGAAGTAGTCGATGGAGACGACCAAAAATTTTCTTTGCCCGATGGCCAGAGGAAAGGGCCCCAAAATGTCGATCCCCCACTGGGCAAACGGCCAGGGGGCAATGATCGAAGTTAGTAGGGCCGAAGGTCGGCGTTGGATGTTGGCGTTCCGTTGGCACCGGTCGCACTTCCGAACGAAGTCCACCGCGTCCTTATGGAGCGCGGGCCAGTAATATCCTTGCCGCAAGATCTTATAGGCTAACGCCCGACCTCCCAGGTGATTTCCACAAATTCCTTCATGGACTTCTCGGAGGGCGTAGTCCGCCTCAGAGGGGCGGAGACATCTGAGAAGAGGAGAAGTGAATGATCGATGGTAGAGCTTGTTTTCATATAGGACATACCGAGAAGCTTGGCGCTTGATCCGGCGAGCCTCTGTCTCATCATGGGGGAGGGTTCCGTCCTGAAAATAGCGGGCGAACCCGCCGATCCAGCTCGGCTCGAAGTCGATGCACATGGTAGGTTCGGATTCCTCCGTGCTGGGTGTCTGAAGATACTCGAGCGTTGTCTCCTTGGAAAGCTCGCTTATGCGGGAGGTTGCCAGTTTGGACAACTGGTCTGCCCTGAGATTCTCCGCTCTGGGAATGTGCTGGATGCTGAAAGAGCCCAAGGCCGACGTAAGTTCCCGCACTTTTTGGAGATATTTTTGCATTGATGGCTCTTTTGCTTCAAAGTCTCCCTGGATCTGACCCACTATTAGCTGGGAATCGCTGAAGGCCTTTAGGTCTTCCACTTTCAGTTCCTTCGCCAGTTTGAGCCCAGCAATAAGTGCCTCGTACTCTGCCTCATTGTTTGAGGCCGGGAACTCGAGGCGTAAGGCTTGTTCGGCCACCACTCCGTCCGGGCTGGTGAGGATGAGTCCAGCTCCGCTACCCCCCAAAGTTGAGGACCCGTCCGAATATAGGACCCATGGTAGCCTCGGGGCTGTTTCCATAGGTGCAGACGGTAGCTCGGGATCGTCTGACAAGGTGCACTCCATGAGGAAGTCGGCAAGTATTTGAGCTTTAATAGCCGGCCTGGGCCGATATTCGAGGTCGAACTCTCCGAGCTCGACCGCCCACTTGGCGATCCTCCCCGCACGATCTAACCTTTGCAATATATGCTTCACAGGCTGGTCGGTCAGTATGACTATTGTATGTGCTTGAAAGTAGGGCCGGAGTCTCCGAGCCGAGATGACAAGGGCAAAAATTGTCTTCTCCAGTTTAGAGTACCGGGTCTCGGCATCCCTGAGGACCCGGCTGATGTAATAGACCGGCTTTTGGAGCTTGTCCTCTTCCCGGACCAGGACTGAGCTCACTGCAACCGGGGAGACGACCAGGTATAAATAAAGAACTTCGTCCCGCTGAGGCTTGTGAGTAGCGGGGGAGAGGCCAGGAGGCGCCTAAGCTCTTTAAAGGCCTGCTGGCATTCTTCTGACCAGAGAAAGTCCTTTGGCCGCTTAAGGATCTTGAAGAATGGGAGGCAGCGCTCAGCCGATCGGGAGACAAATTTTCCCAAGGCGGCAACTCGTCCGGTAAGCCGCTGCACTTCTTTGACTGTCTTTGGGGGCGCCATCTGTTGCAGCGCTCGGATTTTTTCGGAGTTGGCTTCAATCCCACGCTAGGTCACTATGAAGCCCAGGAATTTGCCCGAGGTGACTCCGAACGCGCACTTTGCTGGATTGAGCTTCATTCGGTATCTCCTGAGCTTGGCGAACGTCTCGTTGAGATCAGCTACATGGTGTTCCGCCGCTCGGCTCTTCACCAACATGTCATCCACATAAACTTCCATATTTCGACCGATCTGGTCCTCAAAAATTTGGCTGACCAGCCTCTGATATGTGGCTCCAGCGTTCTTCAGACCGAAAGGCATCACCCTGTAACAATAGGTGCCCTTGTCGGTGATGAAGGCCGTTTTCTCCTCGTCTTCTGGCGTCATTCGGATTTGATTATATCCCGAGAAGGCGTCCATGAAAGTCAGCAATTGATGTCCTGAGGTGGAATCGACGAGCTGGTCGATGCTTGGAAGGGGAAAACTGTCTTTCGGGCAAGCCTTGTTCAGGTCGGTGTAGTCCATGCACATGCGCCATTTCCCGTTGGCCTTCTTCACGAGGACTATGTTGGCGAGCCAGTCTGGGTAGGAGACCTTCCGGATGAAGCCAGCTTCAAGGAGTTTGTCCACTTCCTCGGCTGCAGCTCGTTGTCGTTCCGGGGTGGAGCCTCTCTTTTTCTGCTTCACAGGTCTGCTGGTCGGCTTTACCTGGAGTCGATGGGTCATGACCTCAGGGTCAATTCCTGGTACGTCGGTGGGTGACCAGGCAAAGACATCAGCATTGTCCCGCAGGAAGCCGATGAGGTGATCCCTTTCACGGACGCCAAGGCCGGAGCCGACCTGCACGGTTAGCTTGGAAAAATTTTCTCGTAGAGGAACTTGAATGAGGAGCTCACCAGGCTCTACTTGCTTCTTCCAGAGGTCGTCCCTTGCGTCCAGAGTTTCCATGGGTAGCGAGGGGCCCGTTGCCTGAGGCGGAGCTTTAGTTGGTTGTTTCACTCTGTGAGCCGCTATGTAACACTGCTTGGCGACCAGCTAGTCCCCGCGGGCCTCGCCTACTCCTTGGCCAGTGGGGAATCGCACGAGTAGATGGCGGGTCGAGACCACGGCTCGGAGGGCATTTAGCCCTGGCCGTCCAAGGATGGCGTTGTAGGCTGAGCATAGACGGACTACAAGGAAGTCCGTCCTCACGGTGCTTTCCTGGGGAGCGAGGCCGACCGTAATAAGGAAGCTGACCTCACCCTTAACTGGGACCGAATCTCCGGTGAACCCGACTAGTGGGGTATTAATTTTTCGGAGATGTCCTTCTGGTAATCCTATTTTTTGGTAGGCATGGTAATACAAAATATTGGCCGAGCTCCCATTATCAACTAAGACACGCTTTACATCAAACTTATTTACAATCATGGAGATGACCACAGCATCATCATGAGGGGTCTCAACCCCTTCCAAGTCCTCGTCCGAGAACGAGATGGCTTCGGAAGCGCGTGGGCGCTTCGGGGAAACTTCCTGGGCTGGCCCTCCAGCGGAAGTCCCTCCCCTAATGACATTGATGGTGCCGGCGATGGGTCTGTTGTCATTTGGATTCTCAGGGGGCGTGGTGTTTTCTGCTGGCCTCCTCTCTTCACGTCGGTTCCGTATGAACCGATTGAGCACCCCGCGGCGAATAAGCGCCTCGATCTCGTCTCGGAGCTGAATACAGTCCTCCGTGTCGTGCCCATGGTCCCGATGGAAGCGGCAGTACTTCCTGAGATTGCGCGGAAATCCCGTATCCCGCATGGGAGGTGGAGGTCGAAAAAAGTCCCGGCCTTCAATCTCCATCAAAATCTCGGCCCGGGGTGCATTGATGGGTGTGTAATTTTCGTACCTCCCTGGGTACGCCCGAGGCCGTGGTGGGGACCTTGGTCGAGGTGGGGTCCTCCGTTGTGGCTGTCCCTGCTGCCGGGGCGGGCTCCTCAGTCAGGGAAAATTCTTCTCTCGACGGAGGGATCGGCTTCTTTTTCGGCCGCGCTCTTCGCGGCGTTTCTTTTGCTTCCTTGAGGCGGGCTGAATCGCACCCCACCTGGAGGCGATCGCCTCCTCGGCTTTAGCGTACTTCCGAGCTCGGGCCAGCATTTCGGTGAAGTCGGCCGGAAAGCTCTTCTCGATGGAGAAGAGGAATCGATAAGAGCGGGCCCCAGTCTTTAGAGCCGACATGGCTATTGACTGGTCCAGCTCGCGGACTTCCCACGTGGCGATGGTAAAGCGGTCTAGGTACTCCTTGAGGGATTCCCCCTCCTTCTGCTTGATATCCAGGAGGGAGTCCGACGTCCGCCTTTGGCGTCGGCTGGCAGCAAAATTGGTAGCAAATTGCCTGCCAAGTTGCTCGAAGGAAGATACCGTGCTCGGCTTTAGCCCAGAAAACCAGAGCCGAGCTGTCCCTCGAAGAGTTGCCGGGAAGGCCTTACAAAGCATGGCCTCCGAGGATCCTTGTAGGGCCATGAGAGCTCGGTAACTCTCCAAGTGGTCGAGGGGGTCGGTGATTCCGCTGTATGGCTCAACTTGAGACATTTTAAACCTCGCGGGGACCGGCTCATCCTCGATCTGGCGAGAGAAGGGGGACTTGGTGGTGAATTCAAAATCTCCTTCTTGCCTTGCCTTCTTGTTGTGTAGCGCTTCGATCTGGCGTTCCAAGTGTTCGACTTTCCTGTCGAGCTCCTCAACCTGTGGAATCATCACCGTGGTTTGCTCCGTCCCACGGTGGTCTGGGGCTGATTCGGCTTCAGAGGGTTGGGGTCTCCTGCTGAGGCCTTCCCCCGGCAGCTCTCTCTGGGGGGAGGCCCGCCCTTCGTTGTTGGCCCTGGAGGAGCCATGAAGATTCTGGCCTGGAAGAACCGGGCCGTTGGGAGGAAACTCCGGCAAGACCTGGGCCTGCGGGGGAAGCGTTGGTGAGGCCTCCCCACACTGCAGGCCTTGAACGGCAGCGGCCAGGGCCTGAACTTGCTGCACCAAAGCATTGAATTGTTTCGGCTGGACCTGGGGAGTCGGGTCAGCCAGAGTAGGCGAATTCTGGACGGAGCGTCTAGGACTCTGTGGGGGACGCCGGGAGATATTGGAGGGCTCCCTTACTTCTCAACTTCATGATCGCGACTCGGGCCCTTCCTCTAGCGCCAACTGTTGCTGGAAATTGGACCCGGGGGCGATCGTCGGTCGAGGAGGGGGAGCGGCGGTGGACACAGGAGAGCGGCGGTCCGTCGGCGGGCGGCGTCCTCCGTCGGGGTGCCTGCAGAAAAGTCGGTGGCCGGGTCTTCCGGCGCCGGCCCTCCGATGCTTAAGTCAGAGGGGGCAATCAGTGTCAAAAGGAGGAAGAAGGCAGTATATTTTGAGTTTTCTGTGTCCAACCCCCCTTCTGAGAAGCGAGGGTTCCCTTTTATAGGGGGGTCGGTGTACCTGTGATGTGATGGGGCGAGGCCGTCGTACGACTCGGCATGTTGCTTGGATTGGCAAACGATCGGGCGAATCATTGCATTAATGTCGAAAATGAGGCTGTCGTACGACCCGAGCTGACACGCGATCGGGTGAATTATTGCATTGGTGTCGGAGGTGAGGCCGAGATCAGAGACTTATCACTGTTGATTGGACTCCGCTGAACCGATCTGCCCTGGAAAGCCATGGGTTCGTAGACAATAAGAGCCATGCGCATTAATTGTTGAGTAAGCCGGAGGTGCGCATTAATTGTTGAGTAGGCCGGAGATGCGCATTAATTGTTGAGTAGGCCGGAGATTTGCATTAATTGTTGAGTGAACCGGGGGTTTGCAGAGGTCATGCGTAATAAATGCTGGGGCAGTGGCAGGATATGGCCCTCGGCCGGACCTCGGAGGGGTACGGCCGTAGTAGGTGGTCGATGAGGACAGACTTTTGAGGTCGGGAATTCTTCAGGTCGGAGGTTCTGAGGTCGGACGCCGACCTCAGTCGTCCGGGGCCGGCGGTCATGCGGCCTTCCAGTGGCGGGGTTACTATATTACCGGGGAAAAACTGTATTCCCCCAACAGATCTTATCCAGGCGAACACATATGATCCACTCTTGATAGGGATTGTTCAGCTCAAGTAATGGCAAGAACAAAAAAGAGGTCTCCATGGAGAGAGACAAGCAAAATTGAAGTGAGCTACTTTGAATGGTCCAGAGGGAAAACATGAACCAATGGTGGCGGCTTCTTGAGTGCCCCCACAGTGGGGTCAGGCATCATCTATGGCTTTCTAATTGAACCATTGAGAGAGAACGTATCACGGGCATGCAGGAAAGACTGCGATAGATGAGGACTACTCAATACTTTTCTTTCTTTTTTATCTTTTTTTTCTTCTGAAGATAACCTACCAAATTGGGTGACTCTAGAATTTAACTCGTAATATTCTGAAAAAAAAATCTAAGTTTAAATCTAAAAGTTGACACTAATTGTCCTCAAAATTGCTTAGATAAAAAATAAATTTTACTCCTAGTGCTAAACAGATTGAATATATATATATATATATACGCAATAATATTTTAAAGGTTCATCCTTTCTAACCGTCCAAAAAAAGTATTATTTCTCTAAGATCTTTTTATTATTAATTTTTCAAATATAGATGATTGCTTATTTATATCTTCTATATATCATATTTCAAGTTTGATAGAATGCAAATAAACATAATAAAAGAGAGAATGTTGCTCTTGTGCATATCTATTTTACACTTTATATAAGTAGGACAAATGCTTTGTTTTTCGACTAATTTTCTTAAAATCTATTTAATTTTTTAAAAAAATTCTGTTTACTTATTTTCTATTTTAATTTGAGAAACTCTAAAAAAACCAGGAAACTCTTTATTTTTAAGATATTTAGAGTTATCAATTTTTAATAGCAATAATTTACTAGAAGAGCAAAAGTAAAAGCAAGGAACAAGGCAATTTTTTTAGTTTTTAATTTTTCAAAGAAGAAATTTCCGGATACCAAATTAAGTAGAGAAAAGAAAAGTTTCCATTATCGCCGCCTTGGAATATTTTCGCACTGTCCTATCCATTCGTTATCGTTCCCGCCAACAGGGATCTCTCGAGATGGCGCTTGGGGCGCTCCTCGTCGCCGCCACGAAGCTCGCCGGCGTTTTGGTCACCGTCACGGTCGCCGCCAACGCCTTCTCCTTTGCCCGCTATCGCCGCCGCCACCTCCGCCCCTTCCGCTCCCCCATCGACGAGTCAGCCGACGTCCTCGCCGCCTTCAACGTCCACCCCGACTCTGGTAACCCCCCGAAACCTTACCCTAATTCAAGAACTTCATGGACTGCAAAATTTTTCATGCGATAACTTTTATTGGTATGATTGATGAATTGATTTCGGATATTTTTGGAGCGAAACGTGGTGCTTTTCTTGAAACAAGTCGTGATTTTTTTTTTTTTTTGGATTTCTTGGAAGTTTTGGTGAATGGCTGATGCGTTGGTTGATCTATACGGAGATATTGCAAATATTTGAAAATCTAGTTTTTATTACTCTCTCCCTCTAAAACCCTAGCCCTAATTCCACAACTCAACTTAGTTCAACTAAGCCTTAATCCCAGACTATTTGGGATCGACTCCATGAATTCTTTTCCTCCATTCCGCGCAGTTTAGGGCCTTGCTTTCTGAGAGATGTTGAGAAATCCACATACTGAATAAATTTCACTCTGGGAGTTCTGTTTGATACTCTGCGGAAATTCATGTGGATTAGGAATCGAATTGGGAGTCTTGAAACCAGTGCTCGTTTTTTTCACCTTCTCTTCTCTTCTTTTGATTTATTCAGATCTGGTGAATGGTATATAGTTTGTTAGTCTCTATAGACATTTTGGAAGCGATTTCCGATGTCCAAAACCCTACAAACTCTATCTCTAGTTTAAGTACTTTGTTAAAATATTTGCAGAAGAAGTGGAAAACAAGAGAAAATGAGAGAGAAGAATGATTTTATTTCTTTATTTCGTCATATTCGGTACATCTGAGAGGTTATATGTACCTGTATATGGACTCCATACAAGAAAAATAATATATACTAATATAGGATCACACTAACAATAGAAATATTACTGACTGATATAAGTTGTTATGTGATCCCTAAATTCACTCTAATAAGATTTTTCTAATAAGAAAAATATAGATTGATATAGAATCACGCTAATAAAGAAAAATATTATGAGCGATTCAGGTTGTTACGTGATCTCTAAAATTATGTTAATATCATCCTTCAAATTCAAGATGGTACTATAGGTGCCAACTTGAGTTTGAAAACTGGATCACGAATGTATCAAAAAACTTACATGCTGGATAAAGAGCTGGAGTAGTAGCTAAGAAGCTGACGTGATAGACTAAGAGCTGACATAGCAACTCATAGACTGACATGGTGGTAGATCAAAAGTTGACGTTGCAGCATAGAGCCTGATGTGTCAGAACACGAGCTATTATAGCAGCTTAGAAGTTGATGTAGCAGATTAGGAGTTGATATAACAATTCAGAAGCTGATATGGCAAACTGATGTGTTTGACTGATGTGACAGACTGACATATCTGTCGATGTGGTTGATTGACTTGTCTGATGATGCGGTAGTGAGAAGACACATAGAAGATAACAGTTGCAGTGAGGACAGAGTTCGGAGAGAAGGCAACCGAAAGTCGATGATTATCGTAGATGGAGGCACCGATCACGTAACCTGCTACCATCTTCTCTTCCGCCTTTATTGTGGCCGTCATCGCCATGTCGAAAAGCTTTGAAGACCTCCATTGCCAATCTATCGATCTCTGTTTCCGGATGAATCAACACTCAAAAATCTTTTATTTTTTAGTGGATCCGCAGATCCTCTATTTTTTAATAAATCAATATCGATCTCATTAGTAGATTTGCATATCCTTTATTTCTGGTAGATTAATACCTGAAGATTCTTTGTTTTCTATGGATCCGCAGCTCCTCTTTACCACTTTTCTCCTCAGCTTCAGATCTTCGGTGGTTTCTCCTCACCGTCGCTCGGCTCCAGTTCGAAGTCAATTTCTCCTCAGCTCCAGATCTTCGGTGGTTTATTTGCTGCTTTCGACTCCTTTATCATCCACTTCGAAGTCAATTTCTCCTCTTTCATGGTCCTCCGTCTACAAGAATCATCAACCTTTGGTTACCTTCTCTCCGAGCTCTATCCTCGCTGCAACTGTCATCTTCTATGTGTCTTTTCATTGCCACCTCATCAGACAAGTCAATCAACCACATCGACAGACATGTCAGTTTGTCACGTCAGTCAGACATATTAGTCTGCCATATCATTTTCTGAGTTGTCATATCAACTCCCAACCTGCTACATCAGCTTCTGAGCTGCTACAATAGCTTATGTTTTGCCACATCAGGCTCTATGCTGCAATGTCAACTTTTGATCTACCACATGTCAGTCTCTGAGTTGCTATGTCAGCTCCTAGTCTATCACATCAGCTTCTGAACTACTATTCTAGCTCTTAATTCAGTGCGTTAGTTTTTCGATACATTCGTGATCAAGTTTCTAAACTCAAGTTGGCACTTATAGTACCATCTTGAGTTTGAGGGGGGATATTAACATAATTTTAGGGATGACGTAACAACCTGTATCGCCCGTAATATTTTTCTTTATTAGCGTGATTCTGTATCAATCTATATTATTTTTCTTTATTAGCATGATCTTGTTAGAGTGATTTTAGGATCACATAACAGCTTGTATCAGTCAGTAATATTTTCCATTGTTATTTGATCCTATATCAGTCTATATTATTTTTCTTGTATGAAATCTGTATTCGAATATATATAACTCCTTAGATGTACCGAATAAGACTAAACAGAGATATAAAGTTCTTTTTCTTTTGTTTTCCTCTTTTGCAAATATTATAACACACTTCATAACCCTAAACCTAGTCCAAGAATTTAAGGGGATTGTCAAATCCTTTTATGCTTCTTTAATGTTTCTTCTATTGATTTCCTGATGATTTTGTTACCCTTTCTAAGTTCTTGTTGAATCTTGTGTGTTTGCATGACTCTGTGCTATATTATGGTAGTTTCTCTAAAAGTGTTTGCTGAATTCATTTTATTGATCGCTAGAGATATATAAATTAATTTATGGTAGGAATCAGGGAAATCAAGAAACTTAGCTGCCTTTTCTTTCATATTGGTGCTTTTGTCATTTGTGCCCCGTTTCTTTTAATTTCTTAAAGATGGATAGGTATTTGCAGATTTTTTTTGGGAAAAATTGGAAACCCAGGAGTTAGATATACTAAGCAAAGAGTCAGTGAAGCCCATAGCAAAGTCCTTCTTTTCTTTTCCTTTCCCATCTGGTTTTTTATTTATTGATGGTTCTGGTGTGGTAAAAATTTGGGGGAATGCTATAGTGGGAGGGAAGCCAAAGATTCTGTCATCTTAACTAACTTCTAGATCATGGTAAATGATATAATGAGAGCTTGGAATAGTCTATTTCCTTGTAGGGTTCTTTTGAAAATCTGATGGTGATGATATGGACTTGAAAAGCAAAATTCTGGAGTTGTTCTCCTCTTCTCTTAAAAAAAAAAGAATTTCTTGTGTTATTTAGCTCTGGATACCTGCATCGTTTTCAAGTTTGAACCTTTTGAATTTGAGACCTAGAAACCAACATGAGACCATGTTATTGTCTCTTGTGCCACTAGTCTACTACTTCAAAAAATTGCAAGTTAAATATAGCAAAATCCCTTGCCCAATTTCAGTTGTTGCTGTTGTTTTATCTCTTCCTTTTCTAAACAAACTTTAGTGATGGTCCAATGATGAAGCAGAGGAGGAAAATGGGTTCTTTTTTGGATTAGCAACAGCACCTGCTCATGTTGAGGATAGGCTAGATGATGCTTGGCTTCAGTTTGCAGAGCAACAACCCTGTGGTGATATGGAGCTTAAAGGGAAGCAGCAGCCAGTGGATGCACTGATGGCTTCTGCTACTGGTGATGGTGGTTCTCAGCAAGTTTCTTTGGCCACAGATGAGCCTAAAAAGACTGCTAAGAGGGAGACAAGAAGACCCATAAAGATAGCTATGGAGGCCATGATCAGAGGATTTGAGAAGTATTCAGATGGAGAAGAAGGAGAGCACCGTTCTAGCCCAGAATGCAGTCATACTGTTGCTGCTTGGCACAATGTACCTCATCCGTGAGTATTCATGCTTATCCATTACTTGCCTCATCTTGCTTGTTAGTTTTTTTTTGTGTGTGTGTGTGTGTGTTTTCATCTTGCATACGAGTAGAATCTGAAGCTCTGATGTTTTGCTGCTTCATTTCAGAAGTCTTGTGGGTTTTCTTTTGTTAGTTAAGTATGTGTGATTCAGATTTTTTGATAATCTTATGTAGGACAGTAGAAGACCTAACATAATGGTTTTCCACAAATAAATATATCTTAAAATCCACATATTAGGCGAGGAAGAAGAACTGTTTATGCATAACTATCACCTCAACTTGATGTAAATGATGCTTTAATACACAATACCATGCCCATTTTTATTAGTCAGTTTCCACAACATGTTTGATAGATGCAAGAAAATTTACTTCTCTAATCCTTACCCTGAAACATGAGTTGCTCACCACTCTTGAATATATCTTTTAGAGCAATTGTATGCTCTGACAGCAGATGGATACTTAGGCCTTTTCGATTTCATAAAGTCAATAATTTGGTTCGGTTCAACTCATATCCTCTTGTATTTTACTCAACCATGCTTCTTTTTTTTTTTCACAAAAAAAAGTTATTATCTGATACCCTAGCTGCAAACTGGACCCTAAGAAATCTGAATTTGCTCTTAAGGGCTTCTACTACTCAGGAAAGTCTCCATAAGGCCTTCATGTATTGATTTCTGTATGATGTCTCATATAATATTTTGCAATGGATTGGTGAATATTGGTTGATTCAGATAGTTTGGTTTTCGTTTCAGGCAGGAGAGGTTGAGATTTTGGTCTGATCCGGACACCGAGTTAAAGCTGGCTAAAGATACTGGTATCAGTGTTTTCAGAATGGGAATAGATTGGGCAAGGATAATGCGAAAGGAACCAGTAGAAGGACTTAGAGACTCTGTAAGTTTGTGATAAACATATTTATATTTTTCTCTTAGATTTCCGTACAGAATTTTGATTTATAAATGAAATATAAAAATTTATTATACAAAGATGATATAAAACTTTGACATCTCTGTGCAGATCGTGTTTTATTATCATTATCCTCTTTGTGAAAATTTAGAATATTATTTCTATGCTTTTGTGTTCTGTAGATAATAGAATATGAGACTTTTCTTGTGGCAAAAGTAGATTTTCTTCTATTTCATGACCTTCAAGTCACTGATCTGATATCAACTTATTGAGGAAACACTCAATTTGTTAATAGTTCTTCTAGTCCCATGGTTGCCATAGGGCTAAAGTTGTGTCAATAAGTTGTTTTCTCTAGGTTAATTTTGCAGCATTGGAGCGCTACAGATGGATCATTGAAAGAGTACGATTTTATGGAATGAAGGTGATGCTTACTCTGTTCCATCATTCACTTCCTCCATGGGCTGGAGAATATGGAGGGTGGAAGCTGGAGAAAACAGTTGATTATTTCATGGATTTTACAAGGTAAAAAATTATACCTATTATATGAACTTTCAGATTGTTATTACATATTCAATAAATCTTGTTTGTCGCAGAACTTAAGAGGGATCAAAATATAATACCTGTTATAATGCTCAAGTTAATATCTATCTACTTTTCATGCCATGAAACTGATAGTTATCTACAATATGACATCTGTGTCACCTGCCGTATAAAGATTTCAAAAATCTCAATTTGAATATTGTCTTTTTTTTCCTTATAGCAGAAGGATCACAAGATGATTTGATGGAACCTGTTGTGTGTACATGAAGGATAAAATCTATGGTTAGGAAACATTTTGTTGTATAGTTCTTTGTCATTGAGTTTAATTACGAGTAAGACTATAGTAAGAAAGAAACTATTATGCATGTTGTTTAACTGAGGTAATGCACTAACACCTTGTGTTGTAAAACAACTAGCCTTGCCCCATCCTTGCATCTTTGGCTTAATAGAACAAGGGATGATCCAGCAAAGTTCAAGACCATTATACATGACCGGCAGTCAACCTGTATAAACCCTCTGTGGCTGATGCCAAATTCCTGACAATAGCAGCGTTAAGAGGGGAGGCCTATCAAGAAACTTGAAGGTTGGTAGAAAAGTGGGGACATGTGTCTTATTAGTTATGCTGTTGGAATTCATTCAACCAAGGAGCAACACTCTAAGCTTCCCGAGACTTAGAGTCTAGACAAAGAGAGTTGAAGGCAAAATTTGATATACGGCATTTGATTATTTTTTGAGGCAAAAAGTACATCACAGAACCAAACATGTAATACAAGCCCCAGCAGTAAATAGTCTAATTCACAAGTTGAAAAATTAACCAGGGGATTAAAGATTTTCTGTTGCATAACATGTGAATATGCTACCCACGAGAAATATGATTGCTAGCATAACATTATTGAATTATTAAGAGTAATGTTTAAGTGCTATTAAATGGAAAGTTTTAATAAGTTAATTTTCTTTAGCCACTGGAATTCTGCAGTTTTATCTCAAATTGTTAGATAGATCTCACCTGAGACTGCAAAAAATCAGTAGATTACTAAATTTTACTTGAATCACATGCAACCCAGCGTACTTTTCAAGAATCCTATTGGACCTTGTGTTCTTGTTTTATTTAATCTTTGTGACTAAAGGCATTTGTGTACAATCTAAGGAAATTTCAGAAAATAAAAGGAACTGGTGAAATGCTGTCCGCTATGCTAACCTTGGCTTCCTGTATCCATTTACTTAAAGTTATGAGATATAGGTATTCAAATGCATTTGCTTCACAGTTAGAGAGGAAAGTTGTTAAGGAGAGGAAAGTCCTATTTCAGCGGATATGTTGTTCCATTCTATTATTTTGTTATATCATGTGACAAGATAAAAGAACTGGATTTCTTGTTCTTGTTCTTGTTGTTTCTCCTGCATTTACTTGTTCATTCTGGAGAGGACTAGAGACTATGGCTCATTTGTCGAGTTTTACTTCCAGAGCTCAGTCAATGATGTTGCGATTCTTGGTATGCAGGCTTGTTGTTGACCGTGTATCAGATTTGGTGGACTATTGGGTAATATTTAATGAGTCTCATGTATTTGTTATGCTAACTTATTGTGCGGGTGCTTGGCCTGGTGGACATCCTGACATGATCGAGGTAGCAATGTCTGCCTTACCTACTGGTGTTTTCAATCAAGCCTTGCACTGGATGGCTGTGGCACACTCAAAGGCCTATGACTATATCCATGGAGAAAGGTTGTGTGGAACTTCATTGACAGTTTCTTAGCATATCCTGCTCTACATGATAGAGATATAACACATATAAGATTTATATAATATCATCTGCCATGCACCTTCTACTCATGTAATAATGAATTTCAGGGTTATGTTGTTGTCAATTACCGAACTGGTTTGATATTTACAGAAGTTTTGTTTGACTAGCAGCAAGAGTAGCCAGAAACCTATTGTTGGGGTTGCACATCATGTCTCTTTTACAAGACCCTATGGTCTATTTGATGTTGCTGCTGTTGCACTGGCTAATTCATTGACACTTTTCCCCTATGTGGATAGCATCTCTGACAAGCTAGATTTCATAGGCATTAACTATTATGGACAGGTTAGCACTTCTATAACATCATATCCCTGAAAGCTTTAATCCACTGCAAATGGAACAGGGCTGACATGGTTGTTAATATCCAGGAAGTAATTTCAGGGCCTGGCTTGAAGCTTGTGGACAATGATGAGTATAGTGAATCTGGACGTGGCGTTTACCCTGATGGTTTATACCGTATTTTGCTTCAGTTCCATGAAAGATACAAACACCTGAATCTGCCATTCATTATTACTGAGAATGGAATTTCTGATGGAACTGATTTGATTCGACGCCCATACTTGCTGGAGCATTTATTGGCTGTATATGCAGCCACTATAATGGTTTTTACCCTCGTCTTGATATATACCGCCTATTGTGAATAACTTTTCCTATGCTAAAACATGGATAAATGTCCATGTTATGTAGGGTGTTCCTGTGCTTGGTTATTTGTTCTGGACAACATCAGATAATTGGGAATGGGCTGATGGATATGGTCCCAAGTTTGGACTTGCGGCAGTCGATCGTGCCAATGACCTAGCACGTAAACCTCGCCCTTCGTACTATTTGTTCTCCAAGGTAACAAACTTCAGAGGTAGTAAATCTTGTACAGAACTTTTTGCAGTGTCACATTCTCCTGCTGAAAATTATATGGACTGGCCATAATTAAAGATGCTAGGACAGTTATATCAATGCATCGAAGTTAAGAAAATCGAACTAACTAAATTTGGATTCCATTTTTTTTTGGTAAGTCAATGATATTCTAGTATTATGTAATGTATTTTGTGATATGTTGGCCATCCAAGAAGAAGAAGAAAAGATTTCCCTTTCATTGTCTAGTCAGCATGTGGTCACTAGGCAGAGACTGGAGCTGGTTTTCTGTCTGAGTATTATACAATATGAGACTCTTAAGATTTCTTGGAGTATTAAATATAAAAAATCACTATGTGAAATAGGCATGATTTAGGATAATGATATATGGGATCATCTTATTCAACTCGGTTGAAATTATGCTGGGCCTCATGGTAGGAAGCTTTTAACTTCTAGCCTATATGAGCAGTCATTTCATAAGCACTTTCAAAAATAACATATAATATATGTACATCTATTGCCAGATACTATGATTTTCTTAAGCTATTATCTTCCTATATTTTTCTTCTAATGATGGTGCTTCTTGTTACTTCTTTCCATTTATTGGTCTACAAGGGAACTGTTATGCTGTTGACGTTTAGAAAAGTTATCCACCATTTTTTAAAATCATCATTTCTTTTTTGAGAAAATAAAGTCATCATTTCTCCTTGTCTGTGTTTCTGCACTTGGTTTTTGATATAATAAAACGAAATTTTGAATCAATGAAATGATTTTCATGCTCTACATTGTCTAATTATATGAATTCCTGTGAAATATTATATGTTACTTATTTTCCCCCTTGTTCTTTTGATGCCTTGTTATTCTGTTATATGTGATTGGCAGCAGCTTTATTTCAGGTGGTGAAAACAGGCCAAGTCACAAAACTAGACAGGGTTCAATCTTGGAGAGAACTCCAGCAAGCTTCTCTAGCAAAGAGAACGAGGCCGTTTTACCGAGCAGTGGACAAACATGGACGTATGTATGCAGGTAAATATGCAACTCTTGAATAATTTAGTGTCATTCTTATTCTGTTCGTCAATCATTTAATGATCCAATGCTCTTAGGATGTTGTTTCTGTCTCCACTCAATCAGGTATCATATGCACATTCTCCTTGACATCCAAGAAGTCACCTTTCTAGCAACAGTAATGCTACAATTAATAAAACTCTTACAGCACATGGTTATTAGAATTTGTATGTCTGATGAAAATTCACAATCTGTTGCAGATGCATATTGGTGCATATTTATGACTAGTCCATGGGCCTCATGAGTGAGGGACTGAATATATCCCTCATACCCTACTCAAAATATTCAGAAACAGAGAATAGTATGTAGATCCTATAGAATCTAATCTCTTTGAAATTTGCTAGTTTTAATGGACTCTCTTCTGTATAGTTGTTATGTTGAGCAGCCTTTTCAGAGATCATTGGTGACCCTTAAGGAATGACTAAACAATGCTTGCTGAATTTTGTTACATGGTGTTTCTTTAGCATACCATACATTTTATGGCTAATAACCAATGTTGATATTGCAAAACTTTACTTTTATCTAGTATGTAAATGCGAAATGGATTTGGAGGCCTGACAATGTATGTAGCAAAATCCTTGAAGGGCAGAAATTTCTAGGCATTGATTAGGCAACTAGAGCCATGTTAACATGATTCCTCTATTGGTTTTATCTTTTAGACATGGATTTTGGAGAAAGGCTATGAGAACAAGGAATTGACATGGCTTATTGATATACAGGTAGCAATTTCTATTATATACAGGTAGGGACCAGATGATGTGTCCGGTTTGTCTCGATATGTCAACATGCTCTATCTATACTAATGTACATCAAACACTAGTGTTAGCTTTTCCCAGTAATTTTATTGACCAACATCCAAGTCACTTTTTGTGCATTTGTGCATGCCTGTGCAGAAATCCAGAAATGATAAAAATACTCTAGCAGCTAAACCTTTTGTGCATTAAAGTTTATTTTCTTGCAATGAAAAATATATGTATTTAAGAAGTCATTTATTGCAAATACCACCCAGATATTTTTGGTCAATAGGCTCGGGTATCATTGTGTAGTGCATTTTGTGTGCTGGATCATCATTACCATCATCATTAAGGATGCAGGCTTAAGAGCTAGATCATTGGAGATAATGTTTATTCCTTTAGAGCATGTAGTACTACCAAATATTCATCGGGGCTATGAGGTGCTCGAAATGGGGTTTGAATGGCAAAATGCTGGAGTATAGGTAAGTCAGTGATGTGGAACACACTTCAAATGCATTATAGCTTAGAGGTTTGCTAATCACATAATGACTAGTATAATGACAATGTCTGATATTTATCTCAACATGATGTCGTCTGATATTTATCTAAAACATGACAATGTCTGATATTCATACCAAAAAAATGGTTTGTACTACAAAATTAATATTCATTTGCTGCTCAAGAAGAGATCGTTTTGGACTATTCTAACTGGAAGAGCAGTGTAGGTAATTGTGGTGGAAAGGCTTTAAAACTATGATCTCCAATCACCAACCACGTCTAGTCCATGGCTCCGTTGAGATATATATGAATCCTTTTTTTTTTCTTTTCTATTTTACAAGTCTCAGGTTTGCATTCTACGAGAAAGACTGGAAAAGGCTCAGCATGGAAGCACTGAGCATACATTACAGCCTGCAAGTAAACTTTAATGTGGTTTCTCATTGTATTTGCCCACCTTACTTCAGAAAGGCTTTTCCTACATGTTCAAGTTCTGATAGGAATGTAAATATTCAGATTTCTAGTGCTCATCAAGTTATGGATCGAGCCTCCATGAAAACCTAGTTGCAGATGATATCATTTATGATCAAGTTCTAGACCACCATAACATTTTGGTCCTATAGCCCAAATATTGCTTCTGTTGTAGATGCAGAAATCACTTTTAGGATTGTGTTGAACATAATCTAATTTTGATTTCAAAATTGAAATCTCCTTGCATAAATCAAGATCAGTAGAAGCCACTACAATTGCTGCGCTGCACTTCTTCAAGAGTTGGAGTATTTTGGGGAACTTAAAAGTCCAGGAAGATCACTTGCTTTTGTGGAACTCATTGCAGGCTCTGATTCCTCTGTAATCCGATTTACTTGTTCCTCTCTTCTTTCTGCTCTTTCTGTTACTTCTGCTTTTCTCCTCCTCTCTTTTCTTCTTTCTTCTATGTAAATATTATGTTCTTGCTCAAGTTAATGGGCTTTGCCCTCCCCTTACATTAAAAAAAAGGAAGTCAGAACTGACATTAAAAAAAAAAAAAATCAGAACTGACAAGTTGCTAGTGATATTTCATGGTTGCAGAGTGGGATGCCAATCTAATGCCCAATTTTCATTTGAAAATCGATTTACAAACATTAGGTTTTTATTCTGAGCTCTTAGTTCTTTGCCCAAATTTATTGTTTGTCTATTTCATTATTTACAGGAGGGCTAGATGAACCTATTCATCGACCTTATATCCAAAGGGATTGGCGGTTCGGGCATTATGAAATGGATGGTTTGCAGGACCCCTTTAGCCGCATGTCAAGACTTTTTAACGCACCATTTTCACATAAGAAAAGGGTTCATCAATCAGAAGATGATGATATGGTTCTTCAGCCTGTTGGCCTTTGAAGACTGTTCCATGAACTGCAAAGAACAAAAATGCCTCTATTGTTTGCTTAGACTTTAGGGATTCTTCAGCGATGAATGCCTTCAACAATCAATACACTGGAGGGAATTACAAACTCCTTGAAGCTCTTTGGTGAGTCTTGAAGTGCACCACTGGCAGACATTTTGTATGAACCATTAGGCTTTAATCCAACTTATATTTCGTTTGTGCAGGCTACTCTCCCTTCACTGAGCAGTAACTACATAAATGTTTCTTCAATTTGTTGCTAGTTCCATGTCTTAAGGTCAGGAGCCAATTGAAGTGACATCAAGTTTATTGATTTGTCTATTGTGAAATACGTTTTCTACCAAACTGTTGTATTATAAGCCAGAAACTGCTAGCTTTTTAACTATTCAATGCTCTTATCTATGGCAAAGCCACGCATCTTGAAAAAAAGAAGCTTCTTGTTGATGCCCAAAGTATTCTGAAAAGGCAAAAGCTGTTAGCAGATTGGACATTGTAAACATGATGAGCTTGCCAATGCTTTATTATTGTGTTGGTACACTAGACCCAGCAATTTTAGACAAGATGCTAATGGTTACAAGAGCCAAGATTCTAATGATTTATGCATATTACTATTTAGACCTGCAAGCTGTTTAGGAAGGAGTTCATCCAATTTTCCTAAGCCCAGAGTCCAGGGCATGTTTGGTGTAGCTTCAACTTTATAAAAGGAGGAGAAGATAGAAACTGGCTTCTGTAGCTTCTGCCAAAAGTTCTTTTTGGGGTTTTCTTCTTATAGAAGCAATTTTTATATAATGGTATTACACATATATATTTTCTAGAAGTTTTTTTTTTGTTTGTTTTTTATGTTGCATAAGCACTTATTTTAAGCAATACCAAGCATGCCGCTATAGAGGTTTTTCTTCATTTATAAATGGGCTTAGATTTTCTAGAGATGCATGTATACACAAACTCATTCAAAATGAAGGGTTTGGATTGGATTTTTGAGAACAAGTGCCTAATTATTGATGCGTAGGTTTGAGTTTAGATGGTTGAGAACCAACCATCTCACAGATTTAACATAGTTAATAATATCTAAACTTTTTTATATGGTTCAGTTTACTTAGAAAAGAGGAAAAGCTAAAAAGAGTAATGAACAAGACAGGCCATGGGATTCTGGAATATAGGCTTGTATTTTTACCTAGATTTATGTTTAGTTATTTTATGACTATCATATGTCCTAGATTTGTAAGTTTATGTTGACTATGGTGATGTATTTGATGTTAGATTTGATTTTGTTTATTTGTGATCTTTGTATATTATTTTTTTCTTTAATTTTCAGTTATAGGAATGAATGATAAGTGAAATCAAATAGGTTGGAAGGTGGTTATGGATTTATGTAAGTAAATGAATTGAGTACGGTTTGGATATGGGTTGAGAGATCAACTTGATCCAAACCCAGTGCAACCGGACCCGTTTCCACTCCTACTTCTAAAAGAGGGACAGCTTTCCAGGTCTTCAACCCACCTCTCCTTGTAGCTTTCTTATGTTCTTCAAGATGACTGAGAGTCTAAGACAAATGGGCACATAAATACAAAATTTTAAGGTAGAATTGTTTACCATTCAAAGGCCAACATCTTCTCTCACCAAACGAGAGAGAGAGAGAGAGAGAGAGAGAGAGCGAGCTCACAGTATTCATTTGAAATGTGAATTGGCCATGCTTTAGAGGCTACACTCCTGTGCTTAATAATCAAAGATTCTAGTTTCAATGTGCAATACCAAAAATTGGATTTGGATAATTATAATATAGATGGGACTTCCTTCTTTTCCTTTTTCTTAAAAAAAATTAGGTTTTTTGCATGAATATTCTTATCAATATCAAATTTTATATGAATATCTACCCAAAAATAATATTTTCATGTATACCTTCATGAAACACTTGTTTTAATATTCTACCCTTTTTTTTTATTCTTGTTTTTTTATATGTACCCACGTTATCTAACATCGTTAAAAATTAATAGTTTCAAATTAAAATGATTAAAATACTCTTAATGGGTAGATGTGCAAAAAGAAAATAATTATATGACGACCGTGACGGAGGATAAAAAAGTAATTTCAAAATTTTATTTTATTTTTAATTAAAATAAATATGGTTTTTATTAATAGTGTTTGAAGAACAAGGGCATTTGTACAAAGAAGATGTTCAAGATGATGTGGAGATTCATAAAAGGTGTTCATGTAAAAATCCAAAAAATTATATTAAAAGATTCATAAAAGTTACAAATTGCATTGGACTTGGTCAATAAGACTAAGTTGATTGTATACGATAGATGTGACAAGTATGACGGATCCACCACATATTTGTCTACTTGAATCCTAATCTGAGATGCTTTCCCATATTTCTTCCAGGACATTGGATGGTAGCTAATGTTTAGCTTTCAGCCTTTATACTTTTTGAACGGTCTTGCAGTGCATTGAGTTGGGCAACCTTTTCAAGTTCAGAAAAGTCTGGGCGTTCTAAAGGATATCTCAATCAAGGTATGGTGGTTCTTCTAGTCTCGACATTGATGGACAATGCCAAGTTAACCTCACGGCTCTTGAGGAAATTGCAATGAAGGCCCTAGCTTCAGAAGAATATACAATAGCTGAATAAAAGTTCTTTCAGGAAGAGTGGGGTGCACAGAAACAGCTGAGTAAAGCTAGGTGCAGTGATCCGGAACTACTCTTGATGAGATGAATAAAGCTAGGTGCATCTGACCTAATTCTGTAGCCAAAATCTCTCATTCAGCAACTGACACATGGAAATCACTTCATGGGGACCAAGATCTTAAGTGGAAACTTTTGAATCAAGCATCTGACTTCACATCTGTAGGTGGACAGAGAAGGGAAAAGGTAACTAACCCTGGAAACTCTGCGTCCAGATCACATCCCTTGCCTCAATGCCTACATTTGTATTTTAAGAGTGATTACTAAGAAATTGAATGACTCAGATAGGCCACAAGAAAAGTTAAATATGGAAAAGGAAATAATTGACTCATTGGATATAAAATGTAGGAGAGGCTGTTGCAGATGCTGTTCAAATGATCTGGACTGCAAGAAAAACATATGCAACAAAAGTTCTTGTTTTAAACTTCAGAGAATTCACAAGATTCTTGCTTGCTCTTTGACTACTTGAATATTTCTATTGATGGTCAAGGTTTTTTCACATGCACTCTTTGATTGCTGTACCTCTCGGATTGGTGTGTTTGAATGTGAGCCATTAAATGGTGGAAAAGGTCTTAGATTCTTTGAGATGAATGAAGTATCAAAAGTGTAGGAATGCTTTATGGGTATAAGGTTGCCAATGAAATCAGTCTATGCAACAAGATGACTGCACCCATCTGCTACCTTTGTAAGCTTCACCACCCATCCAGATCAATAAACTGTCTGCAAATAATTCATGACTTGTTCATGAAATACTCATGGACTCATTTGATGATGTTATATGTAGCTACTGTTATTCTTGCCATTGATTTTTGTCACCATCACCTGATTCTTGTTCTTGTCCCTCCAATATTTTTCTGCAGATATTAAATTCACCACTTTCATAGTTAAATTACTTTATTATTCTTAAACTTCTGAATTATTTGCAAACTTATAATGAGTTTTCAAGTGCTCGAGTCCGGTTACTTTAAAACTTAATCCAAGGGGAAACTGATATAATATAGTTAACCAGTTGCAGTAAAAAAAAATGGTAACTACTGTAGTACTCCAGAAAAAGTTGATCAGAAAAAGTTCCAGTTGTAGTTATCGATATTGGAGTTGGTAAGCCCAACATTGCGGTCCCAACTTTTAGATCTCTGGAAATCTCAACTATATGATGTCCCCATTTTATTCCCAAAAGGCCCTGGAGCAAAAGATGAGACCTTGTGGTCCCTATACTAATTCTTCTATGCACAACCCCATATGGATGTGATTCCCATCACCCCAACCTTCCTTGGCTATCCCCAGCCTTTCTGCAACCATAATTCATTAGTTCAAAAATTTTGGCAACTTCCATGAGACCCTTCTGTATCTTTCTCATTACAATACTTTTCTTTCTCTCATTCATTAAGAGCATCAAACCTCTGCAGGAAGAAGTACACCAAAATGACCAAGAGTCTGATAGAGTTTTTAATCTCCCTGGCCAGCCTAGGAGCCCATCCCTCTCCCATTTCTCAGGCTACATCACAGTGAGCAGAGAGAATGGGAGGGCCCTCTTCTATTGGTTCTTTGAGGCCCAGACTGAGCCCTCCAAAAGACCTCTTCTTCTTTGGCTCAATGGAGGTAATCTTTTATCTCACACATTAGTCCGCAACCATGAGCACTAAATGACCATACAAGACATTCTGCGCATTTAATCATCATTCATAGTTTAATGGGTGTTGGTGTTTGGACCTTAAAGATAAAGAGCTTTATTTCCTTCTTCTTCTTCTTCTTCTTCTTCTTCTTCTTCTTGCTCTTGTTTTGTAGGCCCTGGTTGTTCATCAATAGGCTATGGAGCAGCTGTGGAGATGGGTCCTCTCAGGGTCAAGAGATATGGAAGAGGGCTTGAGTTCAATAAATATGCTTGGAATAAAGGTCTTATGACAATCCTTCTTCAGCACATGCAATTCCTTTTGTAATTCTTATTATTTTTGCACCCTAATGCTATATCTCAATGGATCCATCAAGATGATATTCTGTACTCGAAGTGAACACATTATGATAATCTCTGCCATATATATATATATATATATATATATATGGGGACATACACACATATATCCTCTAAACTATGTTATGATATTTATGACTATCAATAACTCAAATGTCCTAGTGTTTTCCCCTTGCAGAAGCAAATTTGCTTTTTTTGGAGTCCCCAGTTGGAGTTGGATTCTCTTACACCAATACTTCCTCTGATCTGACAAAACTAGATGATGGTTTTGCAGGTAATCGATTTTCCAGTTTTTTTTTCAAGATGCCTTATATGTTTGTATGCAGTTAAAATTTGATGGTGTACAATCGAACTTACTTTTTTCCCCCTCCGGTTATGACCTTTGTAGCTGAGGATGCTTATAGTTTTTTGGTGAATTGGTTAAGAAGGTTTCCACAGTACCAAGCTCATGACTTCTATATAGCAGGAGAGAGCTATGCAGGTAAGGCAAAATCCTAGTCTCACTGTAACAACCAACACTCTAATCTTGCTTCACTGCTAAGTTAATCATCCTATGTTAGATTTTGCAATTAATTGATGGATCATGGAAGATTATTGTAGTTCAGCAAAAAGAAATTTGAAAAATGTCAGAATTTGAGAATATTAAGAAGAGATAAACTATCAAACGATGTAATAAAAATTTGTTTTATTCAATAAATTTTTTTTTCAAATGTCATAAAATGTAGTCTTCTATCAAGTTGGGACAAAATAATCAAAATAACTGAGTAGAAAAGAGATCCATTGAAGAATTACTTGGCTATACAGAGAATTTTGTGACAAGAGTAGGGCCATTTAACGGCCCAGTCAAAGAAGCTAAGAGGACCAAGTGAATCTCATTTTCTTTTAGCTAGATTTCTCTTTATCCTTTGGGCTGACGCTTATGGAGCTGCGCATATCAGACCTTCTTGTAGAAGAAAAACAGCACAAAAACTAATCAAGAAAAGTGTATTCTTGATGAAGAACAATGGAGAAATGAGGCTAGGATGTTACTACTTGAAAATGGACTCAAATTTCATTGATTCAAGTGCAAGGTCCGACGTGCCGGTACCGGTCGGCGTACCGGTGGCCGGCCGGACCGGTACGGTACCGGTCCGTACCGCGAGCCAAACATTTTTATTTTTTTTAAAATATTGTCTCTGTTGGATCTTAAATTAAGTGAAGATTGATATTTTTTATTGCTTTTTTCATGATTTTTGATGTTTTTATATTTAAATTTAGGGTTCAAATTTGAAACATAGATGATGCATGTTATGTTTTCCTCCCATTCCAAATGATAAAATGATACCCATAAAATATCTTCAAATTAAGATACAATCATTTACATACATTTAAAGTACTCTAGGATATCTAAAATCGGGACGAGTGCCGATGGCTCTCGTAGATATCCGGATCATAAGTATAATCAGGAGGAGGCAAATCAACCCAATCAGAAGGAACGCGCGCCAGGTTATAAGAACTGTCGGATCTCTCGCTCACGCTCTGGCTCTGAGAGGTGTCCTTTGATTGTGTAGGGGCCCATCCAAATATGGCGGAAGCAAAATCTAATGCATCATATCCATATTCGTCAAGCTGAGGCTGTGGATAATAGAATCTGTATCCGTATGTTGTCGGATCTGCAGTCGTATCCTGTCTTCCTGAACGACCTCGAGGAGCCCGTCTTCTATATCCAATGATATCCTCACGAAATCTATCAGGTGGTCGACCATGGTCCGTATCCTGTGTAGCACCCGTAAATTGGGACTCACCGGTGAAATAAAGACCACCCTCCGGCTGTGTCTCATGAGTACCATACTGTCCTCCGCTCCCTCCATGGCTAGAAGGTCCATCACCACCAGAACCTTCATCGCTGCTAGTCCAAGTCTCTTCCTCAACACTCTCCATTGGGACCCTTTGTTTTTCTTTTCTGGCCCTCTCTGTCTGGCTCCCCTGTGCCTGCGGCTGATCAGCTCTGGGAGTGCATGGAATATTGCTCTCAGCCCATTGCTCTGGATCGACCCCAGCTTCGGTGGCTATGAAGGTAGCTGGTCGTGGAGGCGATCCTGGCTCGTCAAGCTCGGGCTCCTGCTGCTGGCCTACAAGCCAGCCGAGTAGTGGATCATCGTCATCAGCGGTGAAGGTCCCGTAAATCGGATCTGTATACTTGAGCTCCACTTCCTCTTGGATGCACTTTAGCCTTAACCGCAAATTGTAATGCACATAAACAAGGTCGTTGAGGCGCTTTTGCGCCAAACGGTTTCTTTGTTTGCTGTGGATAAGGACGAAGGTGGACCAATTGCGCTCACATCCACTAGAGAAAACTGTTTGGGAGAGGATCCGGATAGCTATCCGCTTTAGATTTCTTGCTGATCCGCCAAAATGCACCCACCATTCAGCTGCAAAAATATTTATAAAAATTACATATATGATAGTTCCATAATAGTAACTAAGTAACACCAGGTGAATGTTTTCCTGATGTGTCACGTACCTGGATTCATATTGTGTTTACTGACGACAGCCGCTCGTTGGCCAAAACTGTAGCTGCCCTCTCTAAATAATTTGCTCTATGAAAAATAAGTATAAGAAAACCATGTTAATAATTGAAGATGCCGATATACTTACACATGCTGGTAATTACTAAATCATAATTATCTCTTCAAGACATAGGGCCGCTTTTTCTGGATCATGCTCCATCTTGTAAATCACATTACACAAAGCATCCAGAAGTGTTTCATCCATACCAATTCCATCTATGCTGTACTGAAACTGGGGGTTTAGGTAGTATGCTGCACATATACGAGACTATCTTAGCATAATTATATAATTACATCATTATAATTATCACTATAATTATATCTTAGCTTACCTGCTAGATGTAATTCCGTACCCATTTGCACTCTCCACCATTGCTCAATGATGTTGATGTACGACCGGCCATGTGCTGGATCTGCCTCCATAATCTGATCCTTTGCCTTGACCATCATGTGATACAAAAATCCCATCTGGGGGTAGATCTCGCTATCTACGGCCCGCAGCACTTCATATAATGGTTTGATAGCCTTGACTATTGTAGTAGCCCGCTGCCAGAATGGCTGTCTCGTCACCAAGTCTTCTATCTTGCTCCCTTCAGTGCCGGCATAAGAATATCTACTATCATACCACTCGGAACTGGCAAACATCTGACGTAGGGCTCCTCTCTTCTCGAGTATGCTATCAAGTGCAATGAAGTTGGTAGCAAACCGTGTGACTCCTGGTCTCGTAATCTCTTCCCCTGCATACTTTATTATCAGTGAAAGAACCTAGTTATGGTTATAAATATACCTGGTAATGCGTTGGGCTGTCTCCACCGTTTGTTGCACCCTACGGATCTTTCCAATGTTCATCAACATAAGATCGATACAATGTGCAGCACATGGGGTGCAGAAAATATGTGGTCACCGCTCCATCAAGACCTGCCCGGCAGCCTTATATTGCGGCCCATTATCAATGACGACCTGCACAACATTCTCCTCTCCTACTGATCAATCACATCCTCCATAAGTTTCAGCATGTACGAAGTGTTGTGCACATAAGCCGAAGCATCAACCGACTTGTGGAAGAAGGTCTTAGCATCACAGTATGTCAGGAAGTTGATGATGGTCGGACCGGTCCAACCATCGCACATGATGGTTAGTCCATATATGGGCCACTTGCTCTTGTAGGAGTCAATCCAATTCTCCAGCTCCTCCTTATTGTTATCAAAAAGCTCACCGTATATGTCTTCGGGCCTGCAGGAGTTACACCGGGACCGGCAGCTTGTATGGCGGCAATGGCAGACCTGTAGTATGTATTGTCTGCCATTCGCTGGGATGTGGCTGAAGTGAAACCAGGATCCAATAGCTCGCCACATAGTTTTCTTCTTATCCTTTATCCACATTGTGTCTACCCTCTGCTGCCTTGAATCTCTACTGGGGAGAGCATGCGGATCTACATCATGAATTGTCGCTCCTTGTGGAATTCCTCTAGATGACTTCTTTC
This sequence comes from Phoenix dactylifera, assembly GCF_009389715.1. Classification (NCBI taxonomy): domain Eukaryota; kingdom Viridiplantae; phylum Streptophyta; class Magnoliopsida; order Arecales; family Arecaceae; genus Phoenix; species Phoenix dactylifera. Next base: position 1,337,897 of record NC_052392.1, read on the forward strand.
GGCTACCCAAACTACCCAGCATAGATGCAATCCGGCCACGTTCTTTGCCAATGCCCTCCCTGACTGAAGTTGTCCTCAAGAACTCTGGATCTTGTCTAGTGCTCCCAGAACCGCCGCCCGACTTGTATGCAGAGGGCCCAAATCGAGCCCTATGCCTGGCCACCTCCTCTTGCTGCCACTGATCATCCAGGTTTGCATGCATGGCCGCCTGAATATCTGCCTCCTCCTCATCTAGATCCTCGACCTCCTCTGGCTCCCTAGAGTGATAGGAAGGTGGCTATGCCGCTCGGCGATCGACCTCCGCCCTCTTCTTGGAAGCCATCTCCTTCGCTTCTTTGACCTCAGCGAGATTCTGCCTCATCAGCACACGAATCTCGCTAGGACAATTTGGGCATGTAGCAACCTCACCGGAATTTCCGGCTAAGTGTTGCTTCAACCTGGTTACCCCTCCTCCCTTGAAAACCTTGTCGCAATACTTGCATTAAAACTGGTGTCGTTGCCCCTCACTTCCAAGTCTTCGCCCATAAGACCAGCCAATATCACGCTTTGTAGGGTTCGTTTTTCTTGATGGCTTCATTTCTATCATAAAAGGACAATTTATCAAAAAAATTAAGCTAATATAGTAAATTTTTGCATTATCTTATTATTTAAGTAATTTATAAACTATTTTTTTAAGTTATTTATTAACAAAATTAATGAAATAACATAGGACAAAAAAACCGCACCTTAAATAGTCTCCGCTGGATTTTTTGGGCAGGACCTCCTCCTCAATTTGTGGGCTATCTCTCAAATCTTCCCGTCTCTGATTACTCTTCAGAGGCTCACTCGGCCACAGCTTTTTTTTTTGTTTGCAAGAAGTGGTCCACGAGTGGCCCGTGGGCCACTTCTTCCTTAAAACCACGCGCGGCGCGTGGTTTTTGAAACCACCGCGTGGCGCGGTGGTTTCAAAAACCACAGCACGAGGCGCTGTGGTTCCCAAAAAAAAAAAATGTACCGGTGCGAACCGGCGGTACCAAGCGGTACCGGCCGGTACAGGCTCCGTACCTGCCGGTTCGCAGATGAAAACCGGAAAATACCAGTTTTCATCTGTTTCCGGGACCGATCAAGGACCGTACCGGCCGGTACGAGCCGGTACGGCATTCTTTGTTCAAGTGTGTTTACTGAAGTTACAAAGCTGGAAAATTTATAGGCAAATTTCCATACAAATTTACACTTATTAATGACACAACTTTCTAAGAGATAAGAACCAAGTTCCTAGAACATATTCAAAGTAATAATAAATTCTTTCCAAGAAACGAAGTTCATGAAACAGAAAATTCATGAACCACAGAAACCAAAGAGACAAAATATAAATTCTTCTCAACCAACGAAGTTCATGAATCAGAAAATTCATGAATCACAAAAACCAAAGAGACAACATTAACTAACCTCGGAAATCAAAAAGACAAAAGCCATAAGTCAAAGAGACAAAACATATGTCTAGCTTACAATTTCTAACAGCCCCCCTTAAGCTAGACAACCGTCATACCCAATTTCTTCTTCAAATGCTTGTATATGTCCACTCTTAAAGCTTTTGTAAAGATATCAGCAATTTGTTCTTGTGTCTTACAATACTTCATATTCACGTCACCATCCTTCACTAAGTCACAGATAAAATGATACTTGATTCTTATATGCTTACTCCTGCCATGAAAAACTGGATTTTTGGTGAGAGAAATAGTTGATTTGTTGTCACAAAATAATGTGATACCTTCTTGTTGTGAATGCTTGAGCTCTTCTAAAATCCATTTTAGCCAAAGTGCTTGACAAGATGCAAAAGATAAAGAGATGTACTCTGCTTCAGCTGTAGAAAGTATCACCACTGATTGTTTCTTTGAAGCCCATGAAATAGCTTCTGAACCAATGTTAAAAACATATCCGGAAGTGCTCTTGCTATCATCAACACTTCCTCCCCAATCGCTATCACAATAGCCAACCAACCTTGTATTTTCAACACTTGTATAGTGAATGCCTTCGTCAATGGTTCCACTTACATACCTTAGAACTCTTTTTCCAACTCTCCAATGATTTCTTGTTGGTGCTTCTATAAACCTACTAAGCATGCTCACTGAATACACAATGTCTGGCCTTGTAGTTGTCAAGTACATAAGACTACCAGCAAGTCTTCTATAAAGTGTTGCATCAACACTTTTCTCACCATCAGATTTGCTTAGCTTTAAGCTTACTTCCATAGGCGTGTTCAATGGAGTGACATCCTCCATTCTAAATCTCTTCAATAAATCTCTTGCATATTTCTTTTGAGAAATGAAAATTCCTCTTTCACTTTGCTTAACCTCAATGCCAAGAAAGAAATGTAGGAGACCCATATCGGTCATCTCGAACTCATGTTTCATAACTTCTTTGAACTCTTCACACATACATGAATTATTGCTGGTAAAGATTAAATCATCAACATAAAGACAAACAATCAAAATCTCACCTTGCTTGCCTTCTTTGGTGTAGAGAGTATGCTCAAATGGACACTTCTTAAATCCTTTCTTCATAAAATATTCATCAATGTGGCTGTACCAAGCTCTAGGAGCTTGTTTCAAACCATAAAGTGCCTTCCTTAATTTGCACACCTTCTTTTCTTCTTCCTTCTTCACATATCCGAGTGGTTGGTTTACATATACTTCTTCTTCAAGGTAGCCATTTAAAAATGCTAATTTCACATCCATCTGAAAAATTTTCCATTTCCGTTGAGCTGAAAGTGCTAGCACCATTCGAATGGTTTCAAGCCTAGCAACCGGTGCAAACACTTCTTGGAAGTCAATGCCATACTTTTGCTTGTAGCCTTTCACCACCAAACGAGCTTTGTGCTTGTCAATTTCTCCTTGTGAGTTCAACTTGGTCTTGTAAACCCACTTCACATCAATTGCCTTCTTGCCATTAGGAAGTTCAACAAGCTCCCATGTTTTGTTTCTTCGAATTGCATCCATCTCTTGGTCCATAGCATGCTGCCACTTCTCATTTTTATTAGCTTCTTCAAAGCTAATTGGATCTGCATCTGTGAATAATGCAAAATCTATAATATCTTCATCATCAAGGATATTTCTAGTAGCTTCATAAATACCTTGTATGCTCCTTGTCCTTCTAGGAGGGGCACTAGAACTTGATGAAGATGCAGAAGAAGATGAAGATGAAACTGGAGATTGAAGTGGAGTGTGCACTTCTTCATTTTCTTGCTCAATGCTTTCTTCTTCCATATCAACTTGGACAGATTTGCCTTTCTCTCCTTATTGATTGAAGACCCAAAACTTTTCTTCATTGAACTTCACATCCCTACTCACAATAATCTTCTTTGTGATGGGATTGTAGAGCTTGTAGGCTTTAGAATTTTCTGCATGGCCGATGAAGATGCACTTTTCTGATTTCTCATCTAACTTCTTCCTTGTCAAGTCCGAAATATGTGTATAAGCAACACACCCAAAAATTCTGAAGTGATCAACACTAGGCTTGCGACCACTCCAAACTCCTTCAAGAGTTCCACCTTGTATACTTTTTGATGAAGATCGATTCAATAGATAGACCGCACATGCCACTGCTTCAGCCCAAAAAGTATTAGGCAACCTTTTGGCCTTCAACATGCTTCTTGCTAACTCTATAATTATCCGGTTTTTTCTTTCCGCAACGCCATTTTGTTGAGGAGTATGTCGTACAGTCATTTGATGTCGAATCCCACAATCCTTCAGAAAAGTATTGAATTTACCATCCATGTATTCACCACCATGATCAGTTCGCAGCACCTTTATTTTGTAATCACTTTGCCTTTCAACTAAAGATTTGAAACTTTTGAAAATGACAAAGACCTTTGCCTTTTGTTTCAAGAAATAAATCCATGTCTTTCTAGAAAAATCATCAATGAATGTGAGAAAATATCGATTACCTCCAACAGAAGTTGTTTGCATAGGCCCACAAAGATCTGAATGAATCAACTCAAGAGGACTAGATGCTCTCCAAGACTTCCCCACCGGAAAAGAATTACGATGATGCTTGCCAAGTACGCATCCTTCACAAACTTGCTCTTGGAGATCAATATTTGGCAGTCCTTCAACAAGATTCTTCTTGCTCATAAGAGACAAGGTCTTGAAACTCAAATGACCAAATCTAAAGTGCCAAAGCCATGACTTGTCCTTGATGGTGGTGCTGAAACAAGAATCAACTTGGGCATAAAACTTTAAGGGAAATATCTTACTTGTTGTCATCTTCACCATTGCAATGAGAACTCCTTGCTTGTCCTTGATTTCACATGTGTCTTCCTTGAAATTCAGGTGATATCCTCTAATGAGGAGTTGTCCGACACTCAAGAGATTGTGCTTGAGTCCAGGAACATAGAAAACTTCGGAGAGGCGCTTCATCCCCTTCTTGGTTTGCGCAAGTATATCACCGCATCCTTTGACAACAAGTCTTTTATCATCACCAATTCTGACCTCTCTTTGGATAGATTCATCAAGTGTAACAAACACCTTCTTGTTTCCGGTCATATGATTGCTACAACCGCTGTCTAAGTACCAGACTTTATCATAAGAAACTTCCTGCACATTACAAGCAAGAAAAATAAACTCTTCCTCTTTAATTTCATCATTAGCGTGCATGAAATTGGACTCCTTCTTCTCCTCTGCAAGTCTTTTCCTACAAAATTTAATTGTATGACCATATTTAGAACAATGATAACACTGAACATGGGCCAAGGAACTTCGTCCTCTTCCTCTTCTCGAAGAAGAAGACTCAATTTCCTTTTTGTCATCTTCTTGTTGTCTTCCTTCAGTGCCTCTTCCTCCGTAGCCTCTACCTCTTCCACGGTAGTCTTCCTCTTCCTCTTCTCAAAGTAACTTGAGTCTTGAATGCTTGTTCAATAGGAGAAGAATCATATTGCTTCATACGCAACTCATGAGATTGTAAAGAACCCAACAAGCTTTCTACTGAAAGTGTTGACAAATCTTTCGATTCTTCAATTGCAAGGATTTTTGCAACAATCTTTTGATCTTGAGTCTTGTCTCCATTCACTCTTAATTGATTAGAAATAGAGATGACTTGGTTGAAGTAATCTTCAATGGATTCCGAGTCCTTCATCTTGAGTGTGTCAAACTCACTCCTTAGAGTTTGAACTCTCACCATCTTGACTTTGTCTTCTCCTTTGCAAGAGGCATAGAGTATGTCCCATGCTTGCTTGGATGAAGTTGATTCGCAGATCCTCTCAAATATGGGAGCATCTACCGCTTGATAGATAAAAAACAAAGCTTTCTTGTCCTTCTTCCGATTTTCTTTCAACTCACGGAGTTGTTGATTTGTGAGTGCTGCAACATTTTCCGGTTCTACAAAACCGGTCTCTACAATATCCCATAAATCTTGAGATCCATATAGAACCTTCATCTTAATGCTCCATTGATGATAATTCTTCCCGTTGAACAAAGGAAGTTGTGGCTGCAACATGTTGTTGTTAGAAGCCATTTCCCCCTTATAAGAACCTTGTGTAGATCGAGCTATGGCTCTGATACCACTTTGTAGAAGAAAAACAGCACAAAAACTGATCAAGAAAAGTGTATTCTTGATGAAGAACAATGGAGAAATGAGGCTAGGATGTTACTACTTGAAAATGGACTCAAATTTCATTGATTCAAGGGTGTTTACTGAAGTTACAAAGCTGGAAAATTTATAGGCAAATTTCCATACGAATTTACACTTATTAATGACACAACTTTCTAAGAGACAAGAACCAAGTTCCTAGAACATATTCAAAGTAATAATAAATTCTTCGCAAGAAACGAAGTTCATGAAACAGAAAATTCATGAACCACAGAAACCAAAGAGACAAAACATAAATTCTTCTCAACCAACGAAGTTCATGAATCAGAAAATTCATGAACCACAAAAACCAAAGAGACAACATTAACTAACCTCGGAAACCAAAAAGGCAAAAGCCATAAGTCAAAGAGACAAAACATATGTCTAGCTTACAATTTCTAACACTTCTTAGTTCTTCTGTAGACAGACTGTAACTCTTTTGTTTCTTTTAGCTTTGTTCCTCCTTGTACCAGAAAAAAAGCTAGATTTCTCTTCAGATACTACCATCCAAAGTTAGGAAACCAATTCTTTTGTTTGTTGTCACCATCCATAGGATCCAGGGGCCATGGAAGATCCTAGGTGTAGTGGATGGGCCCTCTTGTCTCAATTTCTCATGTAAAACAAGTTATTGGTTACTATCCGTATATATTTTTCATTTTTTAAGACAGAAGAATATATTACATATTACTCTTTCTTGCAGGCCATTATGTGCCCCAGCTAGCTGAGCTTGTCTTTGAACGCAACAAGGACAGAAAAAACTACCCATATATCAACTTCAAAGGTTTCATTGTAAGTTTTAAGATCTGTCTTCTGTTTCATTGCTGATACAAAGGAATTCTTGTAGAAAACTTATACTTTTTGCATGTACAGTCATTCTTGTGTTTTCTTACACCCTTCATTATCTATATAACCCAAAAGACAAAAAATATCATCATTCATGACAAGTGAATGAAGAAAATATGAATACTATCATGTAAAATATGCACAAGCATGTGTATATGGCTCAGAGCAGGAAAAAGAAAAAAACACCAACATGACAATAATATTATGCTTGCAAGTGGTTTCAGTACAAGGGTTTTGTTCTTATTTCTCCGAGACATCTAGTAACTCTGGTATTGTCCTTGCAAGCTTTGAAATAGGTACTACAAATCTCCATCTCTTGCTGCTAAAATATTCATTTCTACATCAAGGTCACCTGCCTTAGTTGACTGATCCTCTATTTGTTTTTACTCTTGTATCTGCTTTCTAATGGATGGATTGCAGGTAGGTAACCCTGAAACAGATGATTACTATGACTGGAAGGGATTTGCGGAGTATGCGTGGAGCCATACAGTAGTATCAGATCAAGTATACAGGCTCGTGAACAGGGTTTGTGACTTCAAGCTCTTGAACTGGACAAACAAGTGCAACAATGCCATGAACATAGTCTTTAATCAATACAATGACATTGACATCTACAATATTTATGCACCTAAATGCAGCCTTGCTCAAACATCGTCATTCACCTATGAAACTCATGCGAAGGTGACTTGTCAAGCTTATCATGATCAAATGAAGTAATTAGAACCTTTGATATATGATATTACATAATCATCTATCAACGTGTATTTAGGCTAAGGTGATTATTTTTAAGATTAGACTGACATTAGTGAAAAATGATTTTGGAGAAGCAGATGAGTTTCTTAGGAAGACGCAGAATGTATTCAGGCTATGATCCATGTTTCTCAACCTACGCTGAAGAATACTTTAACAAGCCTGATGTGCAAAAATCACTTCATGCACTTGTTGGTGGAAAGGTTAACGGAAAGTGGCAGGTTTGCAAGTGAGCTTACCAACTAAAGAACCCTTTGTCATGCCTTTTTATTTTTTGGATGGGTGGTATTGTATTAATTTCAACATTTTTATCAGTAATTTTGTGTCGAACGCGTACAACGTCACTGTATTCTCTGTTCTTCCAATCTACTCCAAGCTCATCAAAGCTGGCCTAAGGATATGGATCTACAGGTCTGGTTTATTCCCTTTTTAACCCTCTTTCTTACCTTTTATCTCCATCACTTTTAGCTCAAAACACACACGTTCACATAAAGGAAAAGCAAGAACGCCTATGTTCTTTCTTTATTTCTTTTCACTTTAAATTAGTGGTAGCTAGAGGAAGTAAGATGATCATTGTCTAATTTGTGTGAAACTAGATTTTGTAAGGAACTTTCTGGACCTACAAAGTATAACCTGAAAAAATGTATCTAGGATAAATTAGGATTCAGATCATTTCTACCTAGACATAATGATTTAAAACCTTTTAGAAGAGTCTAAAGCTAATTCAAACATTCTTAAGCAACTTTACACTAATCTCTGTAAAGAACATTGCACAATGAATGGGATCAATCAGAAGAAGTTTGTGTCTGTAAAAATTCATGGGTCTCCCCATAGAATCCTGTTTTGACTTACAAATACTTTGAATTCAGCATGTGATTTTGCTTGCATGGCATTGACTATTGTTCATATTTAATGCAAGTACATGATTTATGCTTCTTTAGGAGACTTTTCTAAATTAACTTAATTTCGAACTTTCTGCCTCTAACTTTCCTAAGATGAACTCCGATGTGATTTAGCTGAGTCTGGAGATTGACTTCTTTTCATTGTAGATCTTGTCTTTATCAGTCACTTGGGCCCATGGGTTCACATGCTTTGGTAATGTTAACTTTTTGAAAGATTTGTTAGTGCTGTTGTGGTGTGGATGGATATGTGTGTGTGTGTGTGTGTGTGTGTGTGAGAGAGAGAGAGAGAGAGAGAGAGAGAGATAGAGATATATATAGAGAGAGATGCTGGAACACATGACTCTTGAACATATTCCAATAGAGCTGACATGGTTGGTTGGTGGTGCTTGTTGTTTTCTTCATGCATCCATCTATCCATTCATCTGTCTCTATTTCTCTAGTGCAGTGGGGACACAGATGGCAGGGTTCCAGCAATCGGGTCAAGATACTGTGTGGAAGCCCTGGGCCTTCCCCTCAAGTCTCACTGGCAGCCTTGGTACCACAACAAGCAGGTCAGTTTATCAAACACTCGAATAGTATAGCATCTCTGATCCAAAAGGTCTGCAAGCTGCTTTGAGCATAGCATTCACATGAACGTTGTTAGATTTTTCTGATGATTGATGTGGGAGTTTTGGCTGGCTGCAGGTTGGTGGGAGGTTTGTGGAGTACCAAGGACTGACCATGGCGACAGTCAGGGGAGCAGGCCATTTGGTCCCCCTCAACAAGCCTGCAGAAGCTCTTGTGCTCATCAACACCTTTTTGATGGGCCAACAGCTCCCAACACACAAGTAATTATCCATGCTTCTATTTGTTATATGGAGTGCCTAGCTCCCAAAACAAACATTGGAACGCATAAAAAACCATGCTTGCAATTGCATGTATTTTCCTTCTTTTTTGACATTATACAATGTATGAATGCTGAAGAGCATGAGCAATTTGGAATCTGTCTATGGAATAAGAACTATATTGTTGGTTAGAAAAGATAGGAAAAATGAAATTGCTGGGAAATTCAGTTTCTTGGTGTTTATGTCCTGAAATGTGAAAATAATTTTTATTTTGGTAGTAGGAATATTTAAAATAATCATTTTTATTTTGCAAGCCTTAGCTCCATGCTGGACCCTCAACAGTAAGGCTGAGACCAATTCTCAAGTCCTTAGAAGCTTAAGGATATCTAGGTCGAAGCTTGGCAGATATGTATAGCTTTCTGTTATTATCGCATTAGGGATGCCAATTAGCTTAATTTTAGGCCAAGTTTTACTCAAAGTTGAGCATAAGGCTCTGCCAAGTCCTGACCCTCTGTCATTCCTAAATTCAACAACATCTAATGAACAGAGCTTTATATACATGTATGTGTAGCTGAAACTGCCTCTGTGCTGCTAAATGTGAAGAAGTCCCTCACTTGAAAGGGTGCAAGTGGGCACTGCATGGCTTGTATGGTTCTGCCTATTGGGGGGTTTTTATATGGTTTGTATATGCATGCTTCTGCTCCCTTCTCTAATTTATTTGCACCAAAGTTTCAAAAGTCATCTCTATTTATCGACGAACGGTATGCAATATATGGCTTGATATGCGAACGATAGGGTTAATTCCTCATCCTTGATCTGAACTCCACTTTTAAAGTCACACATCTGTGTACTTCCATTATTTCATAAATTCTTTCATTTCTTTGTTCTAGTGCTACTATTGAATCTCAAATGATGATGGCCCTTCTGGGCTAGCTACATGGTTTCCTTTGTTGGATGGCAACCCTGAGGTCCCTTGTTATATATGTGGACTTCATCTGAGCTTATTTTTCATCAGGTTTGAGCTTGGATCTATGTAGCTCATTAAGGTTATCCTTTCCTTTCTAAGAACAGCTTAAGATTATCTATTCATTGCCAATTTCCTATGTAATTTTATTTTGTTACCCCAACTTTTTTTTTTAAAGATGATTTTTTCCCCTCTTTATATCCTGCTGCTGAAGGACAGTTCTATCATTTTAGTAGGACTGGTGCCTGGCATCAATAGCTGTGATAACTCCTATTTAATAAATCCCTTCTAACTTTTCTTGTTGCATTCCTTCTGCTTCTCTTTCCTAAGCAAAGTTGAATTAGATGGGATGTTTATTAGTAGGGATATGTATCTAGCACCTAATAGAAGGCACTGACTCCGCACAGACAAAGACTAACAGTTACTTGAGTTAAAATAGCAGAAAAAAAAAGAAAAATATGGATGTTAAAAGTGAAGGAAGAGGAAAATAAGATATTATGAAAACCAAAAATAAAATATGCATCGAATCCAATCGTCGATCTCTTCTGTTTGAAAAGGGCAATTAAAAATTCTTACAAAGAGCGAATTGAAAATTTAGATGTAACTACTTATTTTTCACTACAACTTTGCGAAAAAAATTTATAAAAATAATGAATGCTTTGTTGGCAATTTAGGTTGCTCAGGTTGAATTGCTTAAAATTCTGTTATATAAACTTCATCTAATGCCATCAAATCATAAAAAATATATATATATATATATATATATATATATATATATATATATATATATAATATATTTTTTGTTCAATCCTGGCTAGCCCATCTAGCCCCATCAATTGAACTTGCCATAGTTTCTAAATCTCGCCGGTCTTAGTGCTTGCATATTTGAACTGCGGATCACAACCGTCCATCAAATCCGTTCCCTCCCATGATCATCACGTGCACCTCACGTGCCACACGTCACTGCCCGCTAATCTCGTCAAAGTATTGCGCGCCAAGCTAAGCGCGAGGGGTTCGCCGGGTGTAATTTCCCTTCCACTACCACCCTCCAAGTTCCCATAATTTACCGCCATTGCCTTCCCTTGGCTCCACCCCCATCCCCTTTTCCACCGTCCGGTCACGATAACCTCTTCCTCGTTCCCTCCAACAAACAAACGCTCCACCGCTCCCCGGTAACCCAAACTCCCATCGGCCGTCGGTGACTGGATCCACCACTGTACGAACCCCTTCCATCTCCACCCTTGCTCGTCTACAAATTTACCATGCCTGACGCTCTTCTGGCCTTCTCCCTCCACTCTAGGCTTCAACTTCCCCGCCTAGAACCCTAAACCCGAAAAACCCTGACCTTGGAGGCGTTGTCGTCGTCTTCGTCAGGGAATGGCGCCGGCGATGTTTCCGGTGGGGGCGGAGGTGGAGGTGAGCTGCGAGGACGAGGGCTTCCACGGGGCCTGGTACGAGGCCCGCGTCATCCGGGCCACCTCCGGCCGCCGCCCCTACGTCGTTGTCTACGACTCCCTCGTCGACGACTCCGACGAGTCCCGCCCCCTCTCCGAGCCCGTCGTCGCCGCCAACATCCGCCCCCGACCCCCGCAGTCCCCCGACCCCCAGATCTTCACCCTCCACCAGCTCGTCGACGCCTTCTACAACGACGGGTGGTGGGCCGGCATCGTCTCTGCCGTCCCTCCGGAGGGCGGAGGGAAGTACTCCGTCTGCTTTCCGAACACTAGGGAGGAGATGGAGTTCTTCTCGGCGGAGCTGAGGCCCCGGCGCTACTGGATCCAAGGCAAGTGGGTTTCTCCCGATGGGAAGGTATGCTGGTTCTCATAAAGTTTCCTCCGTTCCTTGGATTCCGGTGTCTTCTTTAGTTTCTTAGCTGGTCTTCGGAGATTTTATCTTGTATTCTGATGTCTTCTTCGGTATCTTAGAGCTTATATAATTTTCCATTCTAGTTCTCGTCTTTGGAGCTGGTGTAATTTGCCTCTTTTGATGACTGGTTAGAAGTTATGCTGATGATTTGAGCTCTGTTTTTTTTTTTCTCTCTGTGTCTGTTGGAAATGCACTAGAAAGGTGGAAATGTCTACTACTCGTTTTATTTGAATGTTTCTGTTCAACGGGTATGCTTGAGGTCCTCGTACATTTCATCGAAGGTAGCTGGTTTAGGTAACGGGAGAGATCTGCTTGCTGTGTTTGTTTTGATGTGTTTTCTCCTATTTTGTGGATTGTGGTGGCGTTTTCTTTAGTATCTCAGTAGATTTTTACTTTTTTAGTGATTATTTCATCAGTGATGTTTCGGTTTTGTTTGTTTTAAATTTGATCAGGTTTTGGATTTATGTGATGGTTGGCTTAAAGTTGTGCTGATGATTCTGAGCTGTGCTCATCTTTGCTCCTTTCTTTTATGTTCCCACTCATTAGAATGCAGATATCGGTAGACAGTTCTTCTACTTCTTTTGTTAGAATTTTTCCACTTAAGTTCTTATGAAGATTTCATGTAACAATTAACAAAGGGAGATGGTTTAGATAGCAAAAGTTACGTTGTCAAATAATGAGCATTAGTTAGCACTATTAGAAACATGGTCCATGTAATTATTGTTGAAGGTGGGTTTCACAAATGCATTCTTGTGGCAACCCCTGAGATTCAAGACAAAGGCCAGTGTCATTGCAGGAAAAAAGAAAAAACCATTGTAGCCATCATTTTCTGTGCATTTGATGGCATGTTAATATTCTAATTGTCAACTCCTAAGATTCAAGACAAAGGCTAGTGCAATATGGCACAGAAAAGACAACTGTAGTTATCGATTCCCAAGCATTTGATGGTTTAGAATGGCATTCAAGTTTTGATTTGTTGGCATTTTGAATCCCCACATATATGACTTGAGTAACAATTTGATGGTATATGATTGTCCCATTTAGTTCAATCATTGCCCCCTGATTGCCCCCTGAGGAGCAGTGATCCCATCTATCTTCTCATTTGCATATCTAATGGAAAAAATATTAGCTATACGTGTGTAGATCATGTAACATTTTAGTATTAGCTGTATGAAGACAATATATTGTACATTTAAATATTAAAGGTTTAAAGCACTTAGCTGTTTTCATATTTGGCATATGAAGTCATCTCTTAGTTGATTTTTGATCTATTGTTCAATCGTTGATGTTCATATCCCATTAACGTTTAATCCACAAGCCATATATGTGAGTTTTTATGATTCCATGTTTTCATGGACATTTCTAAAATTTGGCTTAGATATAACATGGTAGAATATTGGAGATTATTGCAACCATCTGTCAAACAGAGGACCAGGTGTCAATTACCGCTGTTTTTTATTGTAGATTTTACTACCATAAATGCATATTTTTCAAGGTACATTTCTGATACATTGGAAAAAGCAGCCAGATCTTTCATGGTTTGGAAACCGAATATTCTTCTGCATTTGTGTGTATCGATTATATGTTTGTCGCTTTTAATCCATACATTTTTTTGGGGTTTTTTTTTTCTTTCTTTGCAGGAAACAGAAAAGGTGATGTATAGCACGGGAACTCAAGTTGAAGTTGCCTATTTTAATGGAAAGTTTCCTGCTGCTTGGTTACCTGCTGTTGTTGTTAAACCAATCTGGAGGAACATTTTCTTGGTTGAGTACAAGAGCTTGAAAACTGAGCATGAGAGGTCACTGAAGGAGATTGTTGATTTGCAAGACATCAGGCCTTGCCCTCCACTTTCGTCAGAAGATAGAAATTTCGACCTGCATGATGTGGTTGAAGCATTCTACAGAAATGGCTGGTGCCGGGGAGTTGTTGCTAGGATCAATGCCGGGTCAAGGTACAGCATTAAGTTAATGCATTTGGAAGAAGAGTTGGAATTTAGCCATGCAGAGGTGAGGCTTCCTTATGAGTGGGATGATGGAAAATGGGTCCTTGCGTCACAGGTAGGGCATGTCTTATGAAGATAAGTACCTTAGTGAGTTCCTCAACTAGAACTACTATCCTATATTTAATGTCTTGTTTAACTTGTATCTTAGTTCCTTCTGTTATCTGCTAATGGTGCCTATTTGTTTCAGGACAAGTCTACCAGACAGAGCAGTAGTGGAACAGAATCAGTGAATCATGAACAGTATTCAAATGCAAGCAGTGTTGCTGATAAGTCCAAGGGCCCTCTTTCGGTCATGACTTTGAGTTTTGAGAAGAATGCAACTCTCGGTAAATCAGGCATTTATGCAATGAATTTTAAGAACCAGAAGATAGCAAGATCAACATTTCGAAGCCAGCTGGAGTCATCCCAGCCTCGGAGGAAACGGAAGAAAGATGACGAAGCAATTGAAGATAATGCAAAGTTGTTGGATCTCTTAGTGATGGCAAGGGGCACCAAAACTCCTAGCAGGATGGGGACTGGATTTGATGTTACCACACCAGCTGCCAAAGAGAGAGCTAACTTCCACCTTAGATCCTTCATAATTGACAGGTTTGGCTACTCCAAGAACCTTTTAAAGGATAAGAATATGGTGGACCCAGACCATATGACACCACCCTGCTCAGGTACCTTGTTAGAAGGGGCAAATCATGAAACACTTGTGCCAGCAAAATATGGTCTAGAGTCATTGAGTCTACACACACCCCTTAGCATGATTCGACTGTCCAACAAGGGGGAAGAATCTAGCAAGCACGGGAAGGATGGATCAAAAAATCAGTCAGGAACATTGCATCTCTGCTGCTCTTCATCAAGTAAAGGTGCTGATTATACTCAGTTCCCTTCGACGAATGATCACCAAAAAAAGAAGCTTGTCTCTAAACACCAACATGACAAGCTTCCTGATGACAATGCAAGTCTCTGCACTTGGCTTTCTGACATCTTTTTTTTTTTAAAAAAAAATGAATGAGATTCAGCATCATAGAGTGCTATGTTTTTCTTCTTTTAGGGTGTCAGACAGCTTACAGTTGGAGAGAATAGAAGGAAAACAGGTAGACCTCAGAAAATAAAACTATCAGACAGAAATGTGTCATTAGAAGGTTTGTGATGTTATTGAAGTTCAGTTTATCAGCCAGCACTATTTATTCCTTGGTATAATCCTAACTAATGCATTGCAGGACACAATGCGAAACAATCTGATGGAAGCAGTCATGCGACAATTGTGAGCGAGCATGCCAAAGAAGTTGGTCTTTCTGCTATAGTTGACTCTAGCTGTATTTCCTGTGAAGTTCAACCTCCTTGTCATGGCTCCAAGGAAAGGGGTAGTGAAGATTCTCCATCTGCCTTAGACTCTCAGGGTATGTTAATCTTGCAACTATATTATTTTTTACTTTACCACATAAGATATTACAATTGTTCTTGCAACTTGCTTAGGAACACTAATGAGAGAGAATGTTTCTACGATGACCGATGTTCAACAAGTCAACAAAGTGATTAGCGAGCAATCTGTTGAAGGCCATTCCATGTCTCAACTAGAGGTGATAACTCAACAGGACTGTATGAGAGGCTTGGAAACATTAAACCTGGCAATGGGTTCTAAAAATGCGTGGCTGGTCGAAACCTCGAACTCTTGCATGCAGCACAGTGAAGCTGGAAATGAAGAACAAAATGGGGTCTTGGCTCCTCCTTTAGGTGGTCCAATTGCTAAGACGGCCCCTACTGGGACAGCAGAGGCTGTGACTGAACCCCGTTGCAAGTCACCTACAAAGAAGTCATATTTGCCATTTGAAAAACACTCTTCCTTGTGGGAATCTTTCGAGTCAATGGAAATATTGTCAGCAATGCCACAACAGCCGCATTTTCGTCCCTTGGAACAATATTGTAAGGAGTTTCGTGAAGGAATGGCTATAGGTTTGATGGTGACTTTTTCTGACTTGCTAGGCAGAATACGTAAGCTACAGATAACTGATTCACGGAGCAGATTTGATGAGGGGTTGAAAGCTCTTGTGCATTTAGAAGAACATGGTTTCAATGTTCAAGGTGTATGTGCACGCCTCAAGGAGTTACTTAGGATGAAAGATAATCAGGAGCAACTTCTGGAGAAGAAGTCTGCATTGGAAGGGATTATCTCAGGGAAACAGAAGGAGAAATATTGCCTAAATTCTGAGATTCAAGAAATTGACAACGCCATCATGAATTTGGAGCAATCTCTCATGCAGTTCCACCAGAAAAAAATTTCAATGTTGAAACTTAAAGAAGATAATGAGACTGAGCTGGTGAAACTGCAAATGGATGCATGGTCTGTTGAGGAAGTTCTTGCATCTGCTCAACAAGACTTTGAGGGCATCCTTGCTGCTCCATGGTGAAGTTGCTGAGATGCTGGTCCTGAACAAGTGAAGGAATGAAACGTAAAGTTCTGCAGAACTGATGATTGTGCAATGAAATGCTGGTATTTTGAGTATTTTGTGTGTAAATTGATATTGGTCTGTTTGCCAACAAACTTCTCGTACACTTTAACTAACATCTGTGACATGTCACAATGATCAATGGACGGATGACATGAATCACCAAATCCAAAACCCCAATGTTGTATTGTTTTCTTGTTATCGCAGCATGTGTGTTTTGACACAATTGAAGCTCTGCATGGAGTCATGTTTTAATAGAATGTCGTGAATATGGCAGACAATGTCCTACATTCCTCTACTTTTTGGCAGTTGTTCATATAAACTGATGCACCATACTGCATTGCAGATGTGGGACTCTAGTATGTCAATTTGAACTCTCTAATTGGTGCGACATGCTGTAGGCGAGCAAAATATACATATGAAACAGAATTAGAATGTTGTGTGCATGGTGTGATTCTATCTACGCCACTTTAGAATGAGGCTTGAAAATATATTTGCGCAAATATATTTGCTCAATCCGAGGAACAAAATGCTATGGTTATTGGTTTCTCGGTCTTTTTTCTCGGTCAAATACAGAATTTTGATGAAGCTTTTGCTTTTAGTCTTTGAGATATATGCTATGATTTTTGAGCTATGAAATGCAGGAGCTGGTT
The DNA here is from genome assembly GCF_009389715.1 of Phoenix dactylifera. Classification (NCBI taxonomy): domain Eukaryota; kingdom Viridiplantae; phylum Streptophyta; class Magnoliopsida; order Arecales; family Arecaceae; genus Phoenix; species Phoenix dactylifera. The sequence goes on from NC_052392.1 coordinate 1,354,743, forward strand.
TGATTTAAAGTGTGAATTGACCTTGGCATTCTTATTCTTTCCCTTTTTTTCTGGTCATGGCACCCCAAAATGATGCTTGTGACTGAGAACCACATTTTGAAGCTAGCCAGAGAGCGCCTGTTTATGGAACTTAATTAGATTTCACCTGACTGCAAGCACATCTGTTGATCTCCTCCTTTTTCTTCTTTCTTTTTTTTTTTTTTTTTTGTGGTACATCGGCGGCTTCCACACGATGGATATGAATGCGGCCAACAAAGTCAGAAAATAAAATACTACATAAAAGCTCTGGCATAGATCCGTGGTCTGCTCAGATGAAGCCTGTGAAGGTCCGAACTGAAGTCGGCAAGGAGTGCCGACTTCAGTTGGTTCATCGTGGTCGTCCCCACGACGACCACGCCGGCCGAACGGCCCGCGAATCTCCCGCAAACCCCTCTCTTCCTCTCTCTCTCTTCGTGAAAAGGGTTGGGAAACCCTCAGAGGAGCCCCATCCCTCCCCACCCCTCTAAAAATTTAAGCTTTTCCCTCTACCGCCGGAGCCACCGTCGTCGCCGGAGCCGCCATCGCCGCCGGAGAACCCACTCGTCGACGGCCGGAGGTGAGAAAGACTACCCATTTACTGTTTTATGGATTTAAGAGTGGAAAGAATAAGGTTATGTTAATCAATTTCATGCCCTGTTTCGGAAAGACATTTTTTTTTTAGATCGGCCGGCCGACGGTGGCCGGTCGGGGTCAATCCGGCCGAAACCAGTTCGGCCGGAGGTGGGCGAACGGGAGCCGGGCTTCCTAGCCCCGGTCCCTCTCTTTCCTCCCTCTCTTTCCTCCCTTTCTTCTTCTCCTTCTTCTTCTCTTCTTCTTCCCGTCCGGCGCCGCCTGTGAAGGGGGATGGCCGACGACGGCTGGTCGAGCGCCGCCGCCGAGGGCCACGGTCGACCGCCGAGGGCCGACCGGAACCACCGGCCACCACCCCCCCCCCTTCTTCCTCTTCTCTTCTTCTTCTTCTTCCGGTTGGGTGCTTTCCCTTGCATCATTTTCCGTGCCCTGTTGTTGTCTCAAACCAGACACAAATGAACTTTGGGTGTTTCCCCTTGCATCGAATTCCGTGCCTGAATTGTGAACCGGACTTGGACCGGGTTCAAACTGTGAACCGGTTTCATCTATGCCGTGAATGAGGTTTGATCCGAGTTGAATGAATGGGTTTTGTTATGGTCTGATTGAACCAGTGATCAGTAGGATGGATTGAGTTTGAGTTGAATCCGATTGGATCTGTGGGCTAGTTTGGTTTGGGCCTGAGATCTGATCTGGACCTGTAATCTGGTTTGGTTCAATTGGGCTCAATCTGTTTTGGACTACAATTGGCTGTGGGTTTAAAGGGTTCTGATTTTGGGGTTTTGGTTTACCAGTTCTTAGGGTCTATGTCTGATCTTAGGGGCCCATTCTTGGATCTATGAACTTAAGGGTTTAAGGGATTAGAAATAGTTTAAATTATATTTCTTAGTTAATTAAATAATTAAAGTTTGTGTTTTAATCAGGGGTTCGTGATATCTGTGGCAGAAATTTTTAAGCGAGCCCAGGTAGGTGACCTATTGCTTTAAAGTAGAATTTTAACATGTATCTTGCATATGTCGATGTTATGATTTATTATTGGCATTATGTGTTAGATTTAAAATTAAATATGTAATTTCATAAATTGTTATGTGCTTTACTGTTGGGAGTATGATTATGACTTTGATATAGAAAGTTGATTTATTGATTTTTAAAATCCGCGTGACTATAGTCTAGGCCCCGTCAATGGGATGATACGTTGGCCCTGTCGACTTGTACTGAGGAACTAGTTCCGACACCGCGACCACCGGTGATAGAATAGTGGCGGCACAGGGGTGCATTTTGCTCTTCGGAGCGGCTCAGTGGAGCGTGAGTTTGGCACCAGGGGGTGCGGCACAGTGGTGCGTTGGCTCAGTGGAGCGGCTCTTCGGAGAGTTGTATTGGCACTTCGGTGTAACCATGCCACTGGGTGATGTGGCCGTAGTCATGCGGTTGAGTTATTTTGAGTCTCGGATTGGGTTTATGGATTATCGTGTGGATTTTTGGATTCATGAGTTTAGTTGCTTTTTATATGCATGACGACATGTTATATGATGACTTTATTGCATGATGTTGCCTACTGAGCTGTTAGCTCACTCCTACCATTTACATTTTTGCAGGTGATGATATATGATTATGGGGATTACGGGATAGAGTGATCATGATGTAATTAGCTAGTAAATATGGACTTTCTTTTGACTTATGTATATTTGGACATTTGATATGAAAACTGGAATTTATCTTTAATTAGTTATTGATGGTTGATTAGATTTATCTGCCTTGCGTGCCTACGGGGTCCGCCCTGCAGGTGCGCGGCGTCTGCTCGTGCCCCGGGCCCCCGGGTTCGGGGCGTGACAGATTTATTGGTATCAGAGCATAGGTTAAAGATCACTAGGGACATTAAAACAGAATCATAATAAATATAATAATAAATAATAAAAAAAAACTTAGGAATATAGGGACACATGTGAAGAAATGAGAGTGGGGTAGAAAATCTTATGGATGGGTGGATCTAACACTAATGATGTGTTATTCGAAAAAAAAAACACTGAGGAATATAGGGACACATGTGAAGAAATGAGAGTGGGGTAGAAAATCTTATGGGTGGGTGGATCTAACACTAATGATGTGTTATTCGAAAAAAAAAAAAACTTAGGAATATAGGGACACATGTGAAGAAATGAGAGTGGGGTAGAAAATTTTATGGGTGGGTGGATCTAACACTAATGATGTGTTATTCGAAAAAAAAAAAAAACTTAGGAATATAGGGACACATGTGAAGAAATGAGAGTGGGGTAGAAAATCTTATGGGTGGATGGATCTAACCCTGATGTTGTGTTATTTGTGTATGTATCAGCATGCCGCCCCGCCGTGCACGTGTGGCACCTCGCCGCCTGATCGAGACTATCGGAAGTGATCCAGCCACTTCTCATCCGACTGAGAGAGTCCTGGGGGACGAGACTGATCAGACAGTACTGGATGGACCAGATCATGGCCAGGAGAGCAGGATGGGAGGATCGACCCAGGTGATGGAGCTGATCAGAGAGGTGGTTGGGTTAGTTCGACAGCAGAGGGGACCACAGCAGCTATTTCCCTCTGCTAGTTCTTCAGATCAGGGGAGGAGTATAGCAGAGTTCAGGAAGTTGGCTCCTCCGGCCTTCAAGGGAACTACCGATCCCCAAGAGGCCGAATGTTGGATAGATGAGATGGAGAAGGCCTTCAGGGCCATGGGTTGTACTGAGGAGGAGAAGATCAGATTTGCCACCTATATGCTTCAGGACCGGGCTCATCATTGGTGGGAGTCTGTAGAGAGGACCATGATGCAAGATGCAGGATCTGTGACCTGGCCGGGATTCCGCATGGCCCTATACTCCAAGTATTTCCCTTCCAGTCGTATCAGCGAGCTGGAGAGGGAGTTTCTGAGCCTCTCTCAGGGGTGTATGACTGTGGAGGACTATGAGGCTGAGTTTGATCGGTTGTCCCGTTTTGCACCATCTCTTGTCCAAGACCCTAAATCTAGGATGAGTAGATTTGAGGAAGGACTGAGGCCTCGCCTGCGTCAGGGTTTAGCTGCTGTTCACTCGACTGATTATGATGACCTAGTTGACAGAGCTAAAAATATGGAGATCATCTGGAAAGAGGCACAGGATGCTCAGAAAGGGAAGTCGAAGAGGACCAGGGACTTTGATTCTGACGGTGAGCGGCATCTGCGCCGACCTATGCAGTTTCGTCCAGGAGCAGGGCAGCGAGTTCCATATGGGAGGACTGCACCGGATCGCAGGGGGATATCAGGAGTGTGCTTCAGGTGTGGCCAGACTGGACATAGAGCTGTTGAGTGTCTTCAGACACGGCCTGGTATTGGGGCATGTTTCAGGTGTGGTCAGCAGGGCCACCGGATAGCTGAGTGCCCTCAGACTCAGACTGTTTCTGGAGTTTGTTTCGGGTGTGGTCAGCCGGGTCACAGGATTTCCAGTTGTCCTCATACTAGATCTGCGCAGAGGCCACCGAGTTCTGTAGCTCCTCAACGACAGATTTCCTTCACTCCAGTACAGGCTATCCAGTCAGCTGTCCCCAGGCAGCAAAGGGGAGGAGGATCTCGTACCCAGGGACGAGTTTATGCACTGACTCAGCAGGATGCTCAGGCATCCAACACTGTAGTGACAGGTACACTGTTGGTATCTTCCACTTATGCTTATGTGTTATTTGATTCTGGTGCTACGCATTCTTTTATCTCATCTTCATATGTGCATAAGTGCGATTTACACTACTCTTCCTTAGAGAGGGAATTATGCATTAGTACTCCAGCTGGGGGTACGATGACAGTTAGTCAGATCTGCATTTCCTGTCCAGTACTAGTTGAGGGTAGAGATTTGAGAGCTAATTTGATTGTTATGAATCTGCATGACTTTGATGTAATCTTGGGTATGGATTGGTTGGCTGCATACCACGCTACCATAGACTGTTTTCTGAAGAGGGTGACCTTCCGGATCCCGGGTATTGATGAGTTCAGTTTTATGGGTGATGACTGGGGTGTCTCTTCTCATGTAGTGTCTGCTATGCAGGGCATAATATCTCTTAGAAAGGAGTTTCCCATCTTTATGGCCGTAATTGCAGATTCTGAACAGTCTGAACAGAGAATTGAGGATATACCAGTAGTCAGTGAGTACCCTGATGTCTTTCTAGATGATCTGCCTGGCTTACCTCCTGATAGAGATGTCGAGTTTGCTATTGATATAATCCCTGGTACTGCACCTTTGTCTAAAGCTCCTTATAGAATGGCCCCTGCTGAACTAAAGGAGCTGAAGGACCAATTACAGGAGCTATTGGATCTGGGTTTCATTCGACCTAGTGTCTCTACTTGGGGTGCCCCAGTATTATTTGTAAGGAAGAAAGATGGTAGCATGAGACTGTGTATTGATTACCGGGAAATCAATAAAGTGACTATTAAGAATAGGTACCCTCTACCCCGGATTGATGATTTATTTGACCAGCTTCAGGGTGCTCAGGTATTTTCCAAAATTGATCTTCGATCTAGATATCATCAGTTGAGGATAAAGGAGTCTGACATAGCCAAGACTGCTTTCCGTACCAGATATGGACACTATGAGTTTCTTGTGATGCCTTTTGGTTTGACTAATGACCAGCAGCATTTATGGACCTGATGAACAGAGTGTTTAAGCCTTTTCTGGATAAATTTGTGATAGTATTTATTGATGATATTCTGATATATTCAAGGAGTCAGGCAGAGCATGAGCATCACTTGAAGATTGTTTTGGAGACTCTGAGGCAGAATCAGTTGTATGGTAAATTAAAGAAATGTGAATTTTGGTTGGACAGGGTGATATTTTTGGGGCATGTTATCTCTAAGAAAGGAATTATGGTTGACCCAAAGAAGATTGAAGCTGTGGTTGATTGGAGCAGACCGAGTAATGTGTCTAAGATTCGCAGCTTCCTTGGACTAGCCGGTTATTACAGAAGGTTTGTGGAGGGCTTCTCTAGTATTGCCGGACCCCTGACTCGACTCACTCGCAAAGGAGTGAAGTTTGAATGGTCGAATCAGAGTGAGAAGAGCTTCAAGGAATTGAAACACCGTCTAGTATCAGCACCTGTTCTGACCCTACCAGTTACCGGTACTGATTTTACCATTTACAGTGATGCTTCCAAGAAGGGTTTGGGTTGCGTGTTAATGCAAAATGGGAAGGTTATTGCTTATGCCTCCCGACAGCTTAAGCCCTATGAAGAGAATTATCCCACTCATGATCTTGAGCTTGCAGCTGTGGTTTTTGCCTTAAAGATCTGGAGACATTATCTGTATGGAGAGACATGCCAGGTATTCACTGATCATAAAAGTCTGAAATATCTTTTCACTCAGAAGGAGCTGAACATGAGACAGAGAAGGTGGCTGGAATTACTGAAGGATTATGATTTATCTATACATTATCACCCTGGGAAGGCAAATGTGGTAGCAGATGCTCTAAGTAGAAAATCTTCAGAAAATGTTGCAGCCTTGATTACTACTCAGAGAAATATCCTGGAGGATCTGAGGAGGGCAGAAATAGAGGTATATCTGCAGGATACTACCCTGAAGTTGGCAAACTTGCGGGTCCAGCCTACACTCATTGACAGAATTAAGACAGCGCAAGTGGATGACTCTCAGCTCCAGAAGATCAAGAAAGATGTTGAGTCTGGATCTCAGTCTGATTTTCATATACATGAGGATGGCTCGTTGAGGTTCATTGGCAGAGTTTGTGTTCCAGATGATCCCTGTCTGAAGAAGGAAATTATGGAGGAGGCTCACAGTACGGGATATACAGTGCATCCTGGTAGTACAAAAATGTATAGGGATCTGAAAGTTGTGTTCTGGTGGAACAATATGAAGAGAGAGATTGCCCAGTTTGTAGCTCAATGCTTAACTTGTCAGCAAGTTAAGATTGAGCATCAGAGACCAGCTGGTATGCTTCAGCCCCTACCGATCCCAGAGTGGAAGTGGGAGCATATCACTATGGATTTTGTGTCAGGGTTACCTCGTACCCTCAGAGTAAGGCTGCAAATGGGTCGGGTCGACCCGTGACCCGACCCGACCCGACCCGAATTTTAGGACCCGCGGGTCCGGGTCGGGTCCTAAAATTGGACCCGAATCATTTTCTGGGTCGGGTCTGGGTTTACCAAACGGACCCGACCCGACCCGAATGGACCCAAAGAGAGAGAGGAAAAGCAAAAGAAAGTCTTTTCTTTTTCTTTTTCTTTTATGAATTTAACTCCAAAACACTTTTATGAATCTTTTCTATCATCAGAAAAATTACTGTCTGTAACCTTTCACAGCTCGGCAGATGTGTTTCCTGCCATACTTCATTGTGTAGAAGACATTGAAATGATCATTTGCTAACTTACCATCACTTGCTGACAGGGCAATGATGATTCTTAGTATTGCTCCATTTAAGTTGAAAGTTTAAATATGCACATGCAAGGCACTTAACATCTGTGGAAGTGTATTTTTTTTTAATGCTCAACAAAAATTCATAGCACATTGTGTTTTCAACCATGGGCCCTTTCACTCAAAGTCATGCCAAGCAATGTTTAACTGGTAAATTGCCATTTAAACACCAGACCCAGTTCCTTTGTTTCTTTATGTTTTGTTAATTCTTTCTAAAACACCTACCATACTGCATTTTTTGTGAGATGCATAAGCCCCTCTAAGAGATTAATTGAATACATTCACTTTAGAACATCCCAACCTCACGTGCACTACCAAAATTAATGCCAACGTACAGCGCTTTTTCCATGGCAGCCACTCTAACACTTAATAAGTTGGGATAGCTTAGTAAAACCAGTTAATTGGGAAGCATTGATTTGCCCAAATTTTTTCCCAAAAGCAAAAAAAAATTGGACCCGATCGGACCCGAACCCGACCCGAATCAGACCCGGACCCGATCCGAACCCGACTCGGACCCGACCCGACCCAACCCGATCTTCAACCGGGTCGGGTCCAGGTCCAAAATTGGGACCCGAACAAAAAACCGGGTCGGATCGGGGTCACCTAGGACCCGACCCGACCCGACCCATTTGCACCCCTACCTCAGAGGTAATGATTCAGTCTGGGTGATTGTAGACAGATTGACCAAATCAGCACATTTCCTAGCATTTAAGACTGGGATGACACTAGAGAGATTTGCAGAGTTGTACATTGAGCAGATCGTACGGCTACATGGAGTTCCGGTATCTATAGTGTCTGACAGAGACTCCCGTTTTGTGGCTCATTTCTGGGGCAGTTTGCACAAAGCTTTGGGAACCACTCTTAGCTTCAGTACAGCTTTTCATCCACAGACAGATGGGCAGTCCGAGAGGACCATTCAGATTCTAGAGGATATGCTAAGAGCCTGTTCTATTGATATGAGGGGTTCTTGGGATCATCATTTGTCGTTGGTAGAGTTTGCTTATAACAATAGCTACCAGGCAAGTATTCAGATGGCTCCTTATAAGGCATTGTATGGTAGGAAGTGTAGATCACCTATCTGTTGGGATGATGTGGGGGAGAGGAAAATTCTGGGTCCAGAGATTATTCAGCAGATAGTGGAGAAGGTTCAGCTGATCAGAGAACGACTTCGGGCAGCTCAGAGCAGACAGAAGAGTTATACTGATATCAGGAGGCGGGATCTGGAATTCCAAATCGGAGATCATATTTTTCTCAGAGTGTCCCCTTCTAAAGGGGTAATGCGATTTGGAGTTCGGGGTAAGCTCAGCCCGAGATATGTGGGACCATTCGAGATTCTCGAGAGAGTTGGAGCTGTTGCTTGTAAGCTGGCACTTCCACCTGCTTTATCGGGGGTCCATTCTGTTTTCCATGTCTCTATGTTGAGGAGGTATATTGCTGATTCCAGTCATGTGATTGAAGTGGCACCTTTGCAGCTCCGCGCAGATCTTTCTTATGTTGAGCAGCCTATCTGCATAGTAGATAGGAAGGACCAAGTTTTGAGGAGGCGCACGATTCCTTATGTAAAAGTGCAGTGGAGCAATCACAGTGAGAGAGAAGCTACCTGGGAGCTAGAGGAGGAGATGAGAGAGAGGATAGATCCGGGAAATTGTAAATACGAATGTCAATCTTCATATTGATACACTATATACATTGGTAGGGGTCGATCAGGCTAATCCCAAGGCCGACAAAGCTCTCTAGAAAACAGCCGCCTAGCGGTTTTTGATCCCTCTGACCCTGTTCTTGATCCAATGTGGAGACAAGGTATGTTCGTTATACCCTTCATGACTCGTTTAGGAATAACCAATTCGTGGGGTGGTTGGAGTATTTCAGGAGGAACTATAACGAATCCGGGTATTTGGAGTTATGAAGGTGTCGCAGGGGCACATATTGTGTTTTCTGGCTTGTGCTTCTTGGCAGCTATCTGGCATTGGGTGTATTGGGATCTAGAAATATTCTGTGATGAGCGTACGGGAAAACCTTCTTTGGATTTGCCCAAGATCCCTGCCCTGTTCTCGGATTGAGGTATGTTTTAATTTCGAGGACGAAATTTCTTTTTAGTTGGTTAGAGTGTGAAGATCCGAACTGAAGTCGGCAAGGAGTGCCGACTTCAGTTGGTTCATCGTGGTCGTCCCCACGATGACCACGCCGGCCGAACGGCCCGCGAATCTCCCGCAAACCCCCTCTCTTCCTCTCTCTCTCTTCGTGAAAAGGGTTGGGAAACCCTCAGAGGAGCCCCATCCCTCCCCACCCCTCTAAAAATTTAAGCTTTTCCCTCTACCGCCGGAGCCACCGTCGTCGTCGGAGCCGCCATCGCCGCCGGAGAACCCACTCGTCGACGGCCGGAGGTGAGAAAGACTACCCATTTACTGTTTTATGGATTTAAGAGGGGAAAGAATAAGGTTATGTTAATCAATTTCATGCCCTGTTTCGGAAAGACATTTTTTTTTAGATCGGCCGGCCGACGGTGGCCGGTCGGGGTCAATCCGGCCGAAACCAGTTCGGCCGGAGGTGGGCGAACGGGAGCCGGGCTTCCTAGCCCCGGTCCCTCTCTTTCCTCCCTTTCTTCTTCTCCTTCTTCTTCTCTTCTTCTTCCCGTCTGGCGCCGCCTGTGAAGGGGGATGGCCGACGGCGGCTGGCCGAGCGCCGCCGCCGAGGGCCACGGTCGACCGCCGAGGGCCGACCGGAACCACCGGCCACCACCCCCCCCCCCCTTCTTCCTCTTCTCTTCTTCTTCTTCTTCTTCTTCTTCTTCTTCTGGCTGGGTGCTTTCCCTTGCATCGTTTTCCGTGCCCTGTTGTTGTCTCAAACCAGACACAAATGAACTTTGGGTGTTTCCCCTTGCATCGAATTCCGTGCCTGAATTGTGAACCGGACTTGGACCGGGTTCAAACTGTGAACCGGTTTCATCTATGCCGTGAATGAGGTTTGATCCGAGTTGAATGAATGGGTTTTGTTATGGTCTGATTGAACCAGTGATCAGTAGGATGGATTGAGTTTGAGTTGAATCCGATTGGATCTGTGGGCTAGTTTGGTTTGGGCCTGAGATCTGATCTGGACCTGTAATCTGGTTTGGTTCAATTGGGCCCAATCTGTTTTGGGCCACAATTGGCTGTGGGTTTAAAGGGTTCTGATTTTGGGGTTTTGGTTTACCTGTTCTTAGGGTCTATGTCTGATCTTAGGGGCCCATTCTTGGATCTATGAACTTAAGGGTTTAAGGGATTAGAAATAGTTTAAATTATATTTCTTAGTTAATTAAATAATTAAAGTTTGTGTTTTAATCAGGGGTTCGTGATATCTGTGGCAGAAATTTTTAAGCGAGCCCAGGTAGGTGACCTATTGCTTTAAAGTAGAATTTTAACATGTATCTTGCATATGTCGATGTTATGATTTATTATTGGCATTATGTGTTAGATTTAAAATTAAATATGTAATTTCATAAATTGTTATGTGCTTTACTGTTGGGAGTATGATTATGATTTTGATATAGAAAGTTGATTTATTGATTTTTAAAATCCGCGTGACTATAGTCTAGGCCCCGCCAATGGGATGATACGTTGGCCCTGTCGACTTGTACTGAGGAACTAATTCTGACACCGCGACCACCGGTGATAGAATAGTGGCGGCACAGGGGTGCGTTTTGCTCTTCGGAGCGGCTCAGTGGAACGTGAGTTTGGCACCAGGGGGTGCGGCACAGTGGTGCGTTGGCTCAGTGGAGCGGCTCTTCGGAGAGTTGTATTGGCACTTCGGTGTAACCATGCCACTGGGTGATGTGGCCGTAGTCATGCGGTTGAGTTATTTTGAGTCTCGGATTGGGTTTACGGATTATCGTGTGGATTTTTGGATTCATGAGTTTAGTTGCTTTTTATATGCATGACGACATGTTATATGATGACTTTATTGCATGATGTTGCCTACTGAGCTGTTAGCTCACTCCTACCATTTACATTTTTGCAGGTGATGATATATGATTATGGGGATTACGGGATAGAGTGATCATGATGTAATTAGCTAGTAGATATGGACTTTCTTTTGACTTATGTATATTTGGACATTTGATATGAAAATTGGAATTTATCTTTAATTAGTTATTGATGGTTGATTAGATTTATCTGCCTTGCGTGCCTGCGGGGTCCGCCCTGCAGGTGCGCGGCGTCTGCTCGCGCCCCGGGCCCCCGGGTTCGGGGCGTGACAAAGCTTCCAGAGTAGTGAGCTGCAAAAAAAACCATCCAGTCTGCTGCACCGTTTGTCTTTCGGTATACGTGCGTAGTCTGTTGGTCTTCTTTAGATACATAGATTGATAATAGAACATCTATGGTACATTGTCTGTCTCATAACATGGTTGGTTTTCTGCTCTTTACTACATTTCTTGCTTCCATGGTTGATGTCAATGGCTTGCAATTTGGTCATAAATCTTTCAGTCTCGTCTCCCTCATTTTCAGCAATTGATCAATGACAATTTTTACTTGAATAAAGCACTTGAAGCTTGTTCTACTTTAAATCTGTTTTCATGTTTCCAGTCATGTTGCAATATTTGTTGCCAGCCTCTGGAACTGTGATTCTTTGGAAGGGATAAATGTTGGGGCTTTCCATGGTATGAGTACAGTATAAACATTTGCTCCAAATTTGATTTATATTGCTGATGTTTAAGCAATTATACTGATTCAGAAATCAGAATGAATAAATGTTTTATAGTTACAACTAGTGATTTGAAGCCATTAGATTCCTTAGTTAATGGCACTGGCTTTAGGGCCTTTCTGCTGGCTGGTTGCCTGGTGATTAACGAGATTATGGATCCTTCAAATGTGGGGGGTTTGAAGTTTCTTTTGTGAGGTGCAGTCCTACATGTAAGAATTAATGGGAGGGAAAAAAATCGTTGTAGAGGATTGGATCAAGCTTTGAAATTTAGATTCTGAAATATATATCGACTCCCATTTTTCTTCAATAAGCAGTATGAGAGCAAATGACTGATGATCTTGAACAATTCTCCAAGCTAAAAGGTGCTAGAATTGTTGATTCTTGTGAAGAATGGTGACATATGGATTGCTAGAGTCGAGTTGTGGCAGCCATGCATGGTTCTTGAAAGAGCAGACTCTTGTGAGGGTGTTACGGCTGGAGTTTTCTTAAGGGATCTAGAATCAAGGGGGAGTTTGAGTAAGCTTGAATGTGAAGAGGGAGAGGGGAATGAGAGGACATGCATATCGAGTCCCTCTGGAATTAGGAAACATCTTTAGAGTTTGGAAAAAATAAATTGTTTTCAACTAAATCATGATGAATAGTGATCTCGATTGGTAGGTGGTATGCATCGTTTGTTCTCTTGGTTAGATGGTAAGTATTGCGGAATTTCTAATGGCTGTTGTTCATTATAGGTAACACATTTTTTGGCCATCAAGCAATTAAATTCTTGCAAGGCAGGTTCAAAGTTACTCTACTTGCATTCATCGAGCAGCTCCTTTTGAATGTTATCCAATCCAATGATGTAAGAAAAATGTGAGATCAATGTGCTGATCCTCCTCTTGCCATGTGGTAATAATGCCAAGTCCTGATGAGGGATGGATCCATGCGATAAATACAGCACTTTCAAGCAGAGATACTAAGAATGGAAGTGGATCGGATAATATCCATTCAAATCTATTTTCATATTTGAATCTATTCAGACATGGATAGAAATTCGAGCATTCGGTTAACATCCGTATCTGTATTCATATCTATCAAAAAAAAAAAACAGATATGGATATGGATATGAATAGATAACTACCGATCTGTATCCGAATATCTGATTCTATTTGAAACTCTATTTAATTTTATATAGCACTCATCAACTTTTAAGAAAATAATTGACTATGTTGATATGTTATTAACTTGATTTAACATCCACTTAGTAATATTTTTAATTCTGCAGTTATAAAGTTTTGATTTGTATCCGTATCTCTTTAAAACAAATATGGATGTAAATTTTTGCATTCGACAAACATCCGTATTCATATTTATATTTGTCAAACAAAACAAATATGCATATAAATTTTAAATATAACTTAGTTGCTTGGAGTAGCAAAAGTTATGCCGACGAGATTAGTTATTCCCTGAGATAGCCAAAATTTTGTTTAGCTATTACGTTTGTAATAACTTTTGGATGATATTTTTTTTTTGGTTCAAATAAGTAAAAGTAGGCACAAATGATAGCTTGATAGCATGAATAGTTTATGACAGCTCTCTTTCATAATAGTTATTCCTAGCATAAACAAGTTTGATTGGTACAATGATTCCCTGTTTATGCCTTTATCTTAAAAGGCTGTTAGGTAGGTGTATAGCTTATTTCATGCCTTGTCTCTGTTTTATTCCCCAGCCAAACACTGCCATATACGGTGGTCCACGGGGCATAGGATAACTTATTTCATCAAACAAACTGTAGTGGAATATGGAGGATATGTACGTAGATTTAGAGGTTCTTCAGTGCAGCTACTGTTTCTTAAAAGTCACATATAAATCATTATCAGAATAGAAGGATTATTATTTACTCAATCGATATGAAGGGCATTGCATCATGGTCTATCAAAAGTATTTTGTAAGCCTGTTTGGCGAGGGACTACTGACCTAACAATTGAAAATGATCATCTTCCCATCATCTGGGTGATGAGACCATTCCTCTTTTTGCTAAAAAAAAAAAAAAAAAAAAAAAAAAAAAAAAAAAAAGGAGCAGGGGGGAGGAAGGGACAAGCCCAACCCCGCATAGCAGCCCCCACTGGGCCCCCCACCCCGCCAGGAGAATGTTCGATGCGGGCAAACCAGGTCGTGTGTTGGGCACGCCGACCTATTTTACTTATACCCTCCCCACCCGTGAGCCGGCTTGATTACCCGACCCGACCCTCCGTGTGAGTACGTCACACCTGGCACCACCCAGGCTATCAGCCGACCAGTAGCACTTCCAGACCCCGTGTCCAGGCGTGGAGCATTCGGTCCCCAAATTTAATCGACGCCCGCGCGTTTCGAACCTGGAACCACTTGGTTGGAAGTAAACGCCCCGTTCCAACTGAGCTACCACCTTGGTTGGAACTCACCTGGCTGATTTATGCAGAACTTTTTGGGAATACAAAGTTTCCTTGGAAATCTCTTCTTCATCTTAGTTCAAGATTCTTCCATATTTCTTAGAGACTGAGTTCTAATTGGCTCCCTTGCTGATTTTTTAAATGTATATCCTTCTAAATATGAAAAATTGCATGAATACTCTTATAAAGTTGCTATTTATGTATATACCCTTATAACTTTCTTTTTACATATCTACTCATAAGGGTATTTTAGTTATTTTAATTTTTAGTCGTTTATTTTTTAACAACATTAAATGATAAGGGTACATATGCAAAAGAGAGAAAAAAAGAAGGATATACATGCAAATAGTAATTTGACGAGGATGTTCATGCAATTTCGTATATTTAGAAGGGTATACACGTGAAAAATCTTATATTTTATACACACAAGCAAAGTATCCTGTGAACCATACTTGCCATTTCATCTTAATAACACCTTTAGTATTTTTTTTAATTATAGCTTTTTATAACATTGTATAGCATAAAATATGTTATACTTAACATTGTATAATATGTACAAGGTTGGTCTATTCTGGGCTCTGGAGTTGTTACAAGAGGATAAGATAGGATGTTATTACAGGAAGAAATAAATGGTTTGTTACATAGATCTGTTGTAGATAAGTGGATATTGGAACTTTTAAAATCTAATCTCTTACCATCAGGAATTTTCCAAAAAAAATATCTTATCATAAGGAAAGAAATATATGTTGCCATGAGAATAATTATACCCAAAAAACAAAAGAAATAAAAAAAGAAATAAAAGAGGCATGCAAAAGGAGCACACTTATTTATCCAGCCATCAATGTTGAGAGTAAAAAGCAACAGAGAGGAAAGAAATAGGTGAGAACAGGTTAAGGGACATGCACAGACATCCACTAACAAGAGAGAAAGCACATATATTGCATGGCTGCAAAGACAAGCTATAAAGCATCACTTGTGCCCAACAGTCAAATAGCCACTGCTTAACAAGGGGAAGCAACATTAAATGAAGAGCCAGAAGCACTTGAATCTGTTCTGTCCTTCATAGTTGAGCTTGGACTTCATCTTCCTCTTATTCTACTTGCACTGATACTAGCCTAAGGATGACCACAACTCCTTCATTTGTTAGAAAGCACTTGTGAAGCTTGGTTCAAGGGAGGCACCTGTGCCTCCACCTTCTTCTCCTCCTCGAGCTCGAAAGCTGATGTCGGGAAGGTCCGGAAGATCCCCCCCAGGGCCTTGCAGGTCAGCTTCCCGGTCGGTGGTTCATCGACAGAGATTTCGTTAAGACTGAGCCACATCAAGAGCTCTTTGGCCTTCACACCAGTCAGCTTCTTGATCTTGAACTTCTCCACATAGGCAGTGATCACAGGGGCATAGGAGACCACCCTCCCAATCTTCTCAAAGCAATGCTCAATCTTCTTCTTTTGTTTGAGCCAAACAAAGCCGGTCTCCTCCACATGGCCACACTCTATGATGTCCTTCAAAGGGAGGACGCCCCTGGGAAGGCCTAGCTCTTGGAGCAGGAACTTGGACTTCTCTTGGCAGATCTCATCACCATGGTAGACCTCAGCCTTAGCCTTGAGCTCCTCTGTGACTAGAGCCATTTTTTGGCCTTTTTTTTTGTGTATCTCAGGTGGGATTCCTTTGGGACTCTACGCAGGGAAGCAAGAGGAAGTGGGGGTGTGCCAATAATATAGGACTTTGGTGATGCAATTGCCCCTGGATTTTTGAAATGGTTTCACTTCCACCCTTCATATGTATGTTTATGATTACAAAAGTGGAGTAATTGAGAGGCAGTTTTGGCAATATTTGACTTGGACCCATTGTTCCAACCAGACTTGAATTAATGTCAGTGGTGGCTTTGAATTGTGTGTTAAGTAGCATGAGATGTCACCCATTGATAGCCAATGGTTGGCTGTAGTTGCTTGACTTGTTCCTGAGTTTTGTCGGAGATCTTAGTGAGAAGTATCTATTGTGTACCTTCATATTAACTTTATATATGCTTAAATTCACTTCAATGTATTTAAGAAATGCACATCTAACACGATTTCTCATAAAATCATGCCATGCATTTTGACTTCTTAATTAGGTTAATTTTGCCGTAATCCAACTTTCTTCAAGACCCGTGATGATTTGCTTTCCTTTTTTGTTTTTGGGAGATTACTTGGTAGACACAAATTAAACAGAAATAATGGAGCATTAATATGGTCATATACTAGTTAGGCACTTAATTTTTTTATAGTTTAGGAACCCCACTTTGGTGAAGTCATATGCTTAATTAGTTACCAGAGAGAACAAGCTTAGGGTCATTGGATTCTGATATTGATTACAGTGGCATATAGATGAGCAAAATCTTTTAGAGCAACTCTTGCTTCTCTCTTTTCAGTTCGAATTAAACTTTTTTGTTTTTATCTCAATCATCCACAAAGTTAAAAAAAAAGAAAGAAAAGGAATGGCTTTGCAAACACAAACATATTTATATTCTTCTCCAGTTTTTTCATGGTTAAATGCTGATTATTGAGGAAATGGCATCATGGTGGATTTTATGGACAAGGAGGGATCCTTGGATAAATTTGTCTACTGCAATAAATAGCATAATCAGGAGATTAGAAGAGCAGTAGCCTGAAAACATGGGCGACCAGGCCTTTGCAAGTTTGCATTGAATGTCTCATGCCATTTCCTTGCTTTTCTTGTGATTGATAGCAACTTATTTCTAATCTGTATTAACTTTGGGTAGAACACAAATATATTAAAAACAAATAAATAAATAAATAGAATAATATTATCCTCTCCTGATTTGCATTCTTAATGCATGCTTGGAGTGTTATGATAACATGAATATATCATTGTTGATTATTCATTTTCTCCAGCTTTCTTTCCAAAGTTTTCTCTTCTTGATTTTATATATTAAATTTTGATGACCACTAGTTTTGCAAGATATTAAAGTAGGGCTTGGAAGATATGCTCACATTTCAACCCTTGCAGGTAACTCAGGAAGGAGTATTGCTTACATTAAGTATATCTGTCACTGAAATGATCTAACAAGAACTTCAGTGGCAAAAAATGTCAGCAAGCATGTTCACCATTTTTGCTCTTTCTTGATCCCTCTACACCTAGGGTTGTTCAATAAATGAACATTAAACGCTTGTCCTTGTTCCATCAACCACTTTGATTGAGACTTGGGGCTGAGAAAGGCTTTCTTGCCCTTGTTTCATGAGCAAAGTGACATTCCTATGGTAGCTGCATGCTTGGAAAAAAAATAAAGGGAATGCAAAATTGTCATGTGAGATGATAAAAACTACCAAAAAATATATTAGATGGTGATGGAAAAGCACTGAAAAACCTATTAGCAAATGATTCCAGACTTGGTTTTATTTCATAGAAACATGACATACTGAACCTTTTAAAAAGAAACCAAATAAAACTAAAAATGGTTTTCCAAGAAAAGAAATGTAATGTGAAATACAGTTTACATGAATACAATACTCCACAATATATATTGTGCCTGCAAATACTCTCAGAATCCAAATTTATACTATCGATCATGATCTACGCCATATAAAATATCTAGAGACAATTATGCATTTTGAGGTTGTTTTGCTATTCGGCAAATGGATATGTTGGTGGAAAAATGGACCACCCCACAAATGCAATTATAGCACCCAAATCCGTCCGCTCTCGAGCTCATCCAAGTGATCGAGCTCTTCCGCTCTCGAGCTCATCAAGTGATCGGGCTCTTCTAAGTGATCGAGCTCATAGGCCGAGCCGAGCACAGAAGGCTGCCGAGCACAGAAGGCTGCCGAGCACAGAAGGCGGCCGAGCACAGAAGGCCGAGCACAGAAGGCCGAGACCAGAGAGCCGAGACCAGAGAGCCGAGACCAGAAGGCCGAGACCAGAGAGCGCCGACCAGAAAGGCAACCCCGCCGAGCCCATGCCTTGGCCAAATATCCAATCTCCGCCTAACCCTCCAAAGGATCTGACAGCTAAATATATGACTCCACTTCAATCTGCCACCATCCCCAAGTCATTAAGGCACAAGATCTCCGCAGGCATTCGGCACACCCTATCATTAATGCATGAGACCCCCTCAGGCCTCCGATGCACTCAGTCATTAAATGAACACGGCTCAAGATGATCTCCGGATCACTGAACCATCAAAGCATACGGCTGACCACCGGTTCACTCAGCAATCAATGCACTTGTCATCTACGGACCCCAGGCCCACCACGGCCGGCGGTTCAACCACCCCAACGGGTCCGATCAATCGTGACAGCTCCCTGACAGTGACGGTAACCCATTAATTCGCCCAGTCACATCACAGGTAATCCTGCCACTCTCCCTATAAAAAGGGAGGCCTCTTCCTCCCAAGGGGATTTTTCGGACCTCTACATACAATCCCTCTCTCTTCTCCAAAGTTAAGCCCCCCTCTGACTTAAGCATCGGAGGGCCGGCGCCGGAAAAGCCCGGCCACCGACTTTTTGCAGGACTCTCCAGGAAGACGCCAGCCGTCGGCGCACCGCCACCCACCGTCCCGGCAGCGGAGGCTCCTCTCCCCCTTCTCGGTTCGCGGCGGCCCCCGGGTCCGGAATTTCCAGCAACAGTTGGCGCTAGAGGAAGGGCCCGAGTTCGCTGCCATGAAGCTAAGAAGCAAAGGGGCTTCCAACGCCTCTCGACGTCCTCCACTTAGTCCTGGACACTCCGTCCAGAACTCGCCACCTCCGGTCGAGTCAACCCCTCAAGTTCGGCCGGAGCAGTTTCATGCCCTGGTGCAACAGGTGCAGGCCTTGGCTACCGCTGTCCAAGGCTTGCAACCTAGGGGCGCCCCGACGGTACCGCCCCCTCCGGCCCCAGTTCAACCGGAGCCTCCTACAAGCGGACTTCCCTTTCGAGGTCAGGACTCTCAAGTCCAGGCCTCCCTCTGGAGAGAACACCCAGCTAGAGGCCCTGGTGGCTGGCCCCAACCCTCAGAGGCCGAGTCAGTTCCAGGGCAACTTGCACCAGAACGGACCGCTGCAGCGATCCCCCAAAATGATGAACTCGACAAGAAGGTCGAGGAGCTGGAGCGCCAGATCCAGGCACTCCATGGAAGGAAACCGGGACGTGATGGTGACTTTGAGTTCACCACAAAGTCCCCCTTCTCCCAGCAAATTGATGACGAACCAGTCCCGCCGCGGTTCAAGATGCCCCAGGTGGAGCCTTACAACGGCAAGACCGACCCCCTCGACCACCTGGAAAGTTATCGGGTCTTAATGGCCCTACAAGGAGCCTCGGAGGCCATGATGTGCAAAGCCTTTTCAGCAACGCTCCGAGGACCGGCCCGGCTTTGGTTCACCGGGCTGAAGCCGAGTACTGTCTCCTCCTTTGAGCAGCTCGGCAGGCAGTTTGCCAGTAATTTTGCCGCTAGCCAGCCCCAGCGGCGGACGTCGGACTCCCTCCTTGACGTCAAACAAGGGAAGGGAGAGTCCTTCAAGGAGTACTTGGATCGGTTTACTGCCGCAACATGGGAAGTCCGGAAGCTGGACCAGTCAATCGCCATGTCGGCACTAAAGACTGGAGCCCGGTCTTACAGGTTCCTCTTCTCTATCGAGAAGAACTTCCCTGCGGACCTCACCGAAATGTTGGCCCGAGCTCGCAAGTACGCCAAGGCTGAGGAAGCCATGGCCTCTCGGCGGGAGGAAGCCGAACAACCTGCCAAGATGCAGAAGAAGCACCAGGAGCACTCCCAACCAAGTAGCAGATTCCCCTGGCATGAGAAAGAGCCTCTTTGGCCCAAGAGCCTAGCTCGCCTGGGGTCTCCCCTCCAAAAATTTCAGACGTACACTCCTCTCACATCCACCCGAGCAGAAATTCTCATGGAGATTGAGGGTCGGAGCTACCTCCGACCTCCATTGAGAATGCGTCCGACAGAGTCGCGGAAGCACTCGAAAAAGTACTGCCGCTTTCACCGAGATCGCGGCCATGATACGGAGGATTGCTACGAGCTTCGTGATGAGATCGAGGCACTTGTCCGCCGAGGTCGGTTGAGTTATTTTGTCCGTGATCATGCCTACAGGAGAGAGCCCGAGAAACAAAATCCAGTGCCGCATAAGGAGCAGAATGACAACTGACCTCTCACGGGCATCATCAATACCATCAGAGGGCGGGCAACTAGAGGCACCAGAAGCTCCGAGCTCGGAAAAAAGAGCTTCCTCAAAGCATCCGTGCTCTGTGAAAGTCACATCTTCTTTTCTGATGAAGACCAAAAGGGTGTTGAGCCCTCTTTATGACGACGCTGTAGCTATTTCCCTCATCATTGCAAGGTTTTAAAAAAGGATTTTAGTACATAATGAAAGCTCGGCTGATGCCTTATTTTGTATGCCTTCCAAAGGATGAGCGCTCCTCTGGCTAGATTCCTAGGAGATTCTACCCCAAGAAAGTACTATGAAGCTAAATCCTTTCATGGTCCAGAAGGCTGCCGAGCTCAGAAGGCCGCCGAGCTCAGAAGGCCGAGCTCCGAAGGCCGCCGAGCTCAGAAGGCCGAGCACCAAAGGCCGCCGAGCTCAGAAGACTGCCAAGCTCCGAAGCCCGAGCTCAGAAGCCCGAATGCAGAACACCTCCCCCAGAAAATCGAGCCAAAGAAAGCTAGTGCCAAGCTAAGTCCTAAGGGACTTCGAAGCTCGGAAGCCATCAAAATATCTCCAAAAGGTACAGGACGCCACTTCGGCTTCAAATAATTTTAATATTTTATCTATTTCCAGGTCGGAGAATCCAAAAAACGACCAACGTCGCCCCGAATAGGGCGCACGATCGCCAACGGACGAAGTCCGTCTCCTGTATGCGTCTCCAATGATGCTCTAGCTAAGCTCGGGACGCCGACTCGACTCCATTCGACGCCATTCGACGACATTCGACGATATTCGACGACATTCGACGACATTCGACGCCACTCGACGACATTCGACGACATTCGACGCCATTCGACGACATTCGACGCCATTCGACGACATTCGACGACATTCGACGCCACTCGACGCCTCTCGACGCCATTCGACGCCACTCGACGACATTCGACGCCATTCGATGACATTCGACGCCATTCGACGACATTCGACGCCATTCGACGCCATTCGACGACACTTCGACGCCATTCGACGACATTTCGATGCCATTCGACGACATTCAACGCCATTCGACGCCTTTCAACGCCATTCGACGCCTCCTACGACAACACGCCCCGATCTGAGTGGGGGCACCCTGCTGAGTTGACCACAAGCCAAAGAAGGCCGCTGAGTCGACCTAAAGCACTATAACTGCATGAAAGGTACATCCTGCTTGGCACGCACATCTCCATATATATTTGGCTATATTACAGGATGATCGACGACTGGACTACTTCCTTCGTCCGAGCCAAAAGGCAGCTCGAACTCGGAAGTCGGGGGGTAGTGTTGGTGGAAAAATGGACCACCCCACAAATGCAATTATAGCACCCAAATCCATCCGCTCTCGAGCTCATCCAAGTGATCGAGCTCTTCCGCTCTCGAGCTCATCAAGTGATCGGGCTCTTCTAAGTGATCGAGCTCATAGGCCGAGCCGAGCACAGCAGGCCGAGCACAGAAGGCTGCCGAGCACAGCAGGCCGAGCACAGAAGGCTGCCGAGCACAGAAGGCGGCCGAGCACAGAAGGCCGAGACCAGAGAGCTGAGACCAGAGAGCCGAGACCAGAAGGCCGAGACCAGAGAGCGCCGACCAGAAAGGCAACCCCGCCGAGCCCATGCCTTGGCCAAATATCCAATCTCCGCCTAACCCTCCAAAGGATCTGACAGCTAAATATATGACTCCACTTCAATCTGCCACCATCCCCAAGTCATTAAGGCACAAGATCTCCGCAGGCATTCGGCACACCCTATCATTAATGCATGAGACCCCCTCAGGCCTCCGATGCACTCAGTCATTAAATGAACACGGCTCAAGATGATCTCCGGATCACTGAACCATCAAAGCATACGGCTCTTTCTGACCACCGGTTCACTCAGCAATCAATGCACTTGTCATCTACGGACCCCAGGCCCACCACGGCCGGCGGTTCAACCACCCCAACGGGTCCGATCAATCGTGACAGCTCCCTGACAGTGACGATAACCCATTAATTCGCCCAGTCACATCACAGGTAATCCTGCCACTCTCCCTATAAAAAGGGAGGCCTCTTCCTCCCAAGGGGATTTTTTGGACCTCTACATACAATCCCTCTCTCTTCTCCAAAGTTAAGCCCCCCTCTGACTTAAGCATCGGAGGGCCGGCGCCGGAAAAGCCCGGCCACCGGCTTTTTGCAGGACTCTCCAGGAGGACGCCAGCCGTCGGCGCACCGCCACCCACCGTCCCGGCAGCGGAGGCTCCTCTCCCCCTTCTCGGTTCGCGGCGGCCCCCGGGTCCGGAATTTCCAGCAACAGGATACAAAATAGATGATTTAAAGGTGTGATTCTATGTTTTGGTTTGAATTTAAATTACTTAGATTAAGATCAATGGTTTGGATTTATGAATTATATAGCTTTTTTTTTCTTTTTTCTTTTTACTATCAGCTATGCTTCTACCATCTATGTTGTTCTAGCATGATGCATGAGAAAGAGTACTTCACAACACATAATTTTTACACTCTAAACTTTTTTATACGACATAAGTCATAATCAACCATACGGATTTTTATTTTAATAGTCCATTACTTATTTTTCACCAAGAAATATTCGAGATCAAGTACTCTTATAACCATTTTAGCCTAACTCTTATATATATAGTGTAAAAAAAAGAATTTACTTTCGCCATCGAATTTAATGTTGATGATCAAAAAATGAAAATATGAACTATTGGATATGATTTAGAAGCTCTAAAATGCTTACTCATAAAAAAATCTTATATTTTATAGGTCTCCACCGTATGCATTAAATCATCCCAAAATCAATATAACTACATTGTCACATTACAACTATACATTTAGGATGATCTGATGCATAAGTTATAAATTTTCAAAACATGCAATTTTTTGTATATAGATATTTTAAAACCTTTCGAATCATATCCAATGATTTATATTTTGGTTTTTCAACCACCTAATGTCCTGTGTAATCTGTTGAGGATTCTTAACTCTTTAAGGTAGGAGCTAGGGGCCAGCGGCCACCATCATCACAAGAAGCCCCAGCCTCCGATCACCAACCTTATTAACTGCGATGGCGACCAACGGTACGCTTCATCAAACGGTGCAATAAATTGCCCGTGGAGAGGAGCAAATGCTTAGGTGTTGTGCTCTTCCACCAACCTTTGGATCCCTCTGCATGCTACCGCATTTATTTGGGCTGCAAATCTAGGCACACTGGCCGGTCAAGCTTTTCGAAAGGATTATATTGCTGGTGGAAACTGTGAAAAATCGATGCCACCTTGATTGTAAGGGAATTGTTAGAATTATTATAGGACTATTGATTGTGCTAAATATAGTTAGTCTTTATAAAGACTGATTGTGCCAAACTTAATCGGCCTTACTAAACTTCAACTTGATTGATTTGTGATTGATCGTGATTCTTTTATTTTTCTTTTTCAACATAGTATCAGAGCCACTGATCACGTAACATGCTGTCGTCCTCTCTTCCGCCTTTTCTGTGATCGTCGTTGCCGCTCACGGATCATCTATTTCTTCTATCTCGTCTGGGGGTAGTCGGGGCTCGGCGGCTTTCAAAGCCCCATTCTTCTTATTGAGATCCTGATAAAATCTTAGTTTTCTTTCTTTCTTTTTTTTCTTTTTAATTATTTTTTATTATTTTTTGACTTTCGATGGGAAGGTGACGCCGGCCCACTTAGATGCTCAGGGGCTATATTGTATTTTTTCACTCTAAAAAAAAATCACGTAGGCTCAAAGATGTTGTCTGTCCTCTCTTGCTTCACATGCTGATTCACTACAAAAGAAATAATATTTTTTGCCGCTTTTTAGAGTCTTTACTAATGCTTATAAGCGTTGGTAATTTTCGTGCTGACGCTTCAAAAAACGTCGCAAAAGCGTCGGATATATGAGGGTAAGATTTTTTCTTTCCGCTTTTTAAAAGCGTCGGCATAAACGAAATCTATGTCGACGCTTTTAAGCATCGCCTGTTTTGGAGTTCACCGATGCTTCCTTAGGTCGGCCCGCTTTGGACTCCGCGGACGCTAATTAGCGTCGGCCCATTTTGGTCTCTACCGACGCTTATTAGCGTCGGCGGAGTCCAAAGCGTGTTGGGCTTCCGCTGACGCTTAGATGCGTCAGCCCAAGCTAGGACCTTTGCCGGCGATTTAAAGCATCGGCAATAGTGGTTATTTTCTTAAAAAAAAATTATAAAAATAATTTTTAAACCTGTATACATTACTTTCCATACAACCTAAATCACATAGATAACTATTCATATTCATATTAATTTTTAAAGTCACGTCACAAACGAGAACTTTTCATTCGAAATATTCATATTATCATATTTAATTACATTGTACTTCGAAAATATTAAAAACATGCATATCAAATTCCTAAATAAACAGTCTACGATGTATCATGAGTCGATGGCATCATCATCTCTACGAGTAGATGAAGTATCAACAACCTACAAGAAAAAAAAGATACTTTAGAAAGTAAGAATACAAAAATCATTACGCTCGTACAAAAATATGTTATAATTATGTAAAATATTTAAATAGATTTACCGGAGGGGCAAATCTCTGCAATAAAGATGAAATCTGGTCAAACTGATCCTGCAAAGATTATATCTTTAACTCATTGCTCTGCTTCAACTCCGCAATATCGTTTCTATGACTCCCCGACGCGCTCTGAAATAAGAGATGTAGCCCTGTCCTATATCTCTCTCAAAAAATAGTCACATTAATATTTTAAAAAAAGTAAAACTAATAAAAAAATTTGAACAAATCAAATATGAATACATACAATTATATCTCTCGACTCCTTTCGGACAAAGCTGCCATCTTGGTGGGTGTGAGTCATCCAATAGAACTCTACCTCACCAGGCTCTCTCCCATGATTCTATCTACACACACGAAGAGTATATTGGTAAACTATATATCATGATACGTGCTATATGTTAGTAGAGTTTCAAAGAATTTCAAAAAAACTTACGAATTCATCTCTATGTCTCGCATAACTCTTCGAGTCTGAAGTGTGAGGAACTACTTGAGATGCTCGTGCAGCTCTACCAATATCAGAATATACCTGCCAAAATAAAAGTACACAATATAATATATTCAATATATATATTTGCAATCCATATTAATAATAAAAATAATATAAGATATTGAAACAATATACATAACATGTCTTCTTTTAGAAAACCAGTAGTGAACAATCTCCCTCCACTGCTGAGGGTATACATCAGGAGGACAAACACGAGCAACCTCCTCCTCTGTCATACCCTCGCGCTTAAAGTCCGTCTTCAACTTTGCCTTATATTCTTCAACTTCATCATGCCATCTCATCGAGAAAGTCGTCTTTGGTAATGCAAACATCTTTTTCAATCTACGTATAAGAGAAAAATACCTCAAAATTTTAGCCGGTTTTTATATAAAAAAGATAAACAAAATTAGAGTACGAAGAAGGATGGCCTACAATTGTAGAGTAACTGGTTCAAACTGTTAAAGAACTGGTCTCCCTCCAATCCTAAATTTTATTAACGCGTTGTGGTTCATCAAGTTGACATTCCTGACTTTTTGTCCCTTATTTTTATAGGGGAGGGCATATTCCATCTTTACATGTTTTATTTCTGAGTTATTTTCTCCTAAAATTTTGCAACAATTAGTTACTTGTTATCAGTTTTGTTAATGACAGAAATACTTGGAATTAGGATCAATCTCAAGAAGCTCAGGACAGCAGATGAAAAAATTGTTAACTCCATCCGATGTTGGTTTAACAAGTCACCGGAAGCACCATCAAGTAAAACATTGGCATTCATACTACGAATCTAGAAAATGAAGTTTAGATAACATCAGAGGTTGCCTTTATGGTCATGGTTATACGCTTAAAAATTATTAAATATTAGCTAAGCACTAGAAAATGATCAGCATTAGATAGTTACGTTCTTAAATGTTTAGTTAAAAGTCTTCATTAATGTATATGTTTCGAAATTTGACTCTCCAATGTGTTGAAAATAGACTCATGCGATGTCATGAAACATTGAACTAATGTGTCTATGTACATAAATATCTATCTACATTGAACTTGACTTTTCAGGGCACTGTTACACATCTTATCTGGTTATCAACCTGGACTCTAGGAGTCAAAATTGAGCAGTTTTGAGAGGTGAATGCTTAAATGTGTTGATAGTTGCATGCTTTTCACAGCAAAGTACTCCCAGTATCCTTGAATCAATTAAAAGAAAATGACAAATGTCTCAAATGTTTCAGGATTCCATGCTCTTGGAGGTTCATATGGCAAACTTGTAAAGATCAAGTTTAGATAACATCAGAGGTAGCCTTTAATAGGAAGTGTTGGCGAATGAGGTTCCACTGAACTGAGCCAAATGGTTGGACTAAAGTTGGACGTTATAGTCATGGTTATATGCTTAAAAAATTATTAAATATTAGCTAAGCACTGGAACATGATCAGCATTAATAGTTGAGTTCTTTTAAATGATTACTTGAAAAACTTCATTAATGTTATCTTTCCAAATTTGACTCACCAACGTGTTGAAAATGGAATCATACAATGTCATGAAACATTAAGCTAATGTGTCTATATACATCATGTTTTGATTTATGTAATGTGCTTATCAATTAGGTATATGTTTTATCCTTTTCTTTTTTCCCATAAATTATTAGTTTAAAAAGGGTTCACTAAATTAATTAAATGCCAGTTTTCTTGCACAAACGCGTTGCTTTGAACATTCTGAGCTCATCCATCTCCATATTATAGGCAATACTCAGTTAAACAGGTAGGTGTCATCTCTCCCCCCACAAAAACAAGCACTTTGATTCCTCAATATAACATCAACAATAGCAATAGCTATAGTAGTTGAACTGGGGTTTATTCCTTAATATAACATCCCTTGCCAGTTCAAACCGGTAATAGATCCATATCCCAATCATATCTAAATTAATAGTTCTAATGGCACCTCGATCATTTTGTGGTATGAGTCAAGAGCACAGTGCATTACCTCGGGCGGAGGCAGATCTTGATCGATCGTTGCTTTGGGCCGGTCGGTCGACGCCGGTCTTCGAGAGGAGGACTGTTGCCAAGATCGATCGAGGCTTGAGGGCTGCTCAGTTGGCGCCGGAGAGGAGGGAGGAGGAGGAGATCCTCGGGCAGAGGCGAAGCTTAAAACTAGAAATAGTGTGCATAGATCACAAATTAAAGAAAAAAACAACCACGAACACACGAAGAAGAGGAGGAGGAGAATAAGCGAGAAGGAGAAAGAGGAGAGAGGAGGAGAAAAATATCTCGGGCAAAGGAAGTTGGGGTTGGTCGGTCGGCACCAAAGAGGAGGGAGGAGGAGAGGAGGATGGGATCGGACGATCAGCGTCGGAGAGGAGGAAGACAGGGGCCAGAGCTGCTCAGTGCTGGAGAGGAGAAAAAAGGGAGTAATTAGGGCAGAATGAGGGCTTGGGGTCGGGCGTTGGGTTTGGAGTGGGGTCTTGGCCTTCGATGACGCTTATAAGCGTCATCTTAGGTCTTGGCCTCTGACGACACTTATAAGCATTGTCTTAAGTCGGAGGACAACAATAATGCTTAAAAGCGTCGTCCCAAGTTCACTCCCCACGCTTTCCATCGTCATCTTAACTTGAGGCCTCCGACGATGCCTCTAAGCATCATCTATTCTTTTAGATTGCTGATATTCATTAGAAGTGTTTGGCAAAATTTGGCGCAAGAGCTAAATTTACGGCATGCTCCTAGCGTCGGCATTGATGGGTCAGCTTTTTTCTGTTTCCTGTACTGGCTCTCTCCCAGGCCGAGAACACAGAAGCCGAAACTCTTCTTCCAGGCGGGTGTTTTCCCTTCTTCCGGCGGCACGAGATCCCCCCGACTGGCCGAAAGCGAGCAAGGAGAGGAGCACTGCCGCTCCACCCAAGCGCCCCGTCGCCGCTCCGCCATCCCGCGCCGCCGCGCACTCCCACTTCGTCGAGGATGTGGTCCTCTCCTCCGACGGCCCGTTCGCCCTCTCCAGTTCCTGGGACGGCGAGCTCCGCCTCTAGGACCTCTCCACCGGTGCCACCACCCGCCGCTTCGTCGGCCACAACAAGGACATCCTCTCGGCCGCTTCCCCCGGAGTCGCCCTTGGCGCCCCCTTCTCTGATGCTGGAGGTTCGTGCGCTTCTTCCTCAACTCGATCACCCTCTTCTCCACGGCGCCGGCACTCTCCGTCTCAGACCTCGACATTGTCCGCCCGGCCGCACTCGCCATCCGACCCCACGACCCCGCCCTCGCTGCACTTCCGCTCATCCGCCGCGCCCTCGCCGACCAGACCTCCGTCGCCGTCGTCACCGACTACGACAAGCTCATAGGCGAGATCTCCCCCGACGGCCACCTGTTCCAGGTGGAGGACTTCCTCGAGGCCGTCCGCAAGGGCAACTCCAGCATCGGCGTCCAGTCCGGGGCACTGACACCATCGTCCTCGGCGTCGAGAAGAAGGCCACCCCCAGGCTCTAGGACTCCAGATCGGTGAGGAAGATCGTGAGCCTGGACAACCACATTGCGCTGGCTTGCGCGGGGCTGAAGGCCGACGCACGGATCCTCATCAACCGGGCCCGCATCGAATGTCAGAGCCACCGCCTTACGGTGGAGGACCCTGTCATCGACGAGTACATCACGAGCTACATCGCCGGGCTCCAGCAGAAGTACACCCAGAGCGGCGGCGTCAGGCCCTTCGGCCTCTCGACCCTCATCGTCGGCTTCGATCCCTACACCGGGTCCCTGCGCTCTACCAGACTGATCCCTCAGGAGCCTTCTCTGCCTGATGGCATGCAAGGCGCCAACTGGGATCTGATGGAGGCCACCTTTCAGCGTAGCAACCTGCATCAGTTTGACCACGAGAAGTGCTAGAATGCCTTTTTTAGGATCCCTATTCCTCCGGAGATGATGGAGTTAAACTTTCTGAACACCCGCTTCCAATGCTCCTGTTCCTTCAAAGATGAGAGAGTTAAGCTCCCTAAGCACCTACTTCCAGTGATCTTGCTCCTCCACGGAGGCGGCGGCGACACGTGCTGCACCATAACGTCAGAATCATGGTGAAGATAAATTTGGCAGGCACGATCATGCTCTCGATCATGCAGAAGCAGCGCGCCACACCGTACTGTCAGAAGCTTAGCGAAGGTAAACTTGGCAGGTACGGTTCCGCTCTCGATCATGGAGGCATACATCTGTATGGCACCGCTCTAGTCCTCAAATCTTCAGTTTTATTTGCTGCCCCTGGCTCCTTCATCATCTAGTTCGAGGTCTCTTGCTCTTCTTCTATGGTGCTTTTGTCTACGAGCATTGTTGAGCTTCGATTGTCTTCTCTCTGAAATTTATCCTCGTTGTGGATGTCTTCACCAAAACTCATCCTTCTAGTATCTTTCGATCTCTTGTTTACAAACTCAAGTTGGTGTCCACTTTACCACTTTGAGTTTGAGGGGGTGCTAGAATTATTGTAGGACCATTGATTGTGCCAAACATAGTTGGCCTTCATAAAAGCTGATTGTGCCAACTTAGTCGGTCTTATCAAACTTCACCTTGATTGATTTATGATTGATTGTGCCAAACTTAGTCGATCTTACCAAACTTCGTCAGCCTTCTAGTATTATATAAAGGCTGCTCCTGTACATTATAATTGACGAGAAGAAATACAATTCTCTTTTCTCATTCTTTTTTTTCAACAGGAATGGAAAGGCTCCGATCGAGCATTAATTTTTAGTTGAATTAGGTCTACCACCAATCTGATGGAACAGCTTGATTGCGAAGCAACACGCATAAACAAACATGCACATGTTACGCTCTTTTTCTTTTTTATTTGTTGTTGAGCTTGTTGTTTTGCAATTGGATTGTTTCATTAATTCATCGTAGATCTTATCCAACCAATGACTTGTTACAATGAAGAGGCAGTAGGCCACTATTCTACCATCTCGAGATTTGCACTTATCACCCACCACACTACCACCAAAAAAATAAAATAAAATAAAATAAAACGGGTCAAGAAGAGAAAGCTGCCTAGAGCGCTTCGGGATATATTGTTTTTAGTTTCTTTTGGATGTGTTCATACTAAAATTGTATGAATCATCCGTTTTAGCAAACAAATAATAAAAACTAAAAAAAATTAGAGAGGTAAAAAAATTGCATGCTTTTTTTTCTCCTTTCTCCTTTCTCATTCCTTCTATTTTTTTCTCTTCTCCTGTCAACTAATTTATTGGTGGATCTGATCTAACTAATAATTTCTCACAATGAGGGAGAGTACGCCACTATATTATTGTCGTCTCGAGATTTGTGCTGGTTCACCCACCAAAGAAAAAAAGAAAAAGATGGAGAAGAAAAAAAAGAGGAAAATGTTGCATGCTTTTTTCCCCCTCCTTCCTCTCTTCTCATTCCTTCTGTCGATCGACTCAAGGAGGTAACGGCGCTTTCATTGGATTTCTTGAACGATAGGGTTAAGATCGGAGCCTCTTGCAATGGATGCTGCGCTGCGCCAGCGGGGCAAATCGAGGGGTTTACTACGTTTGTAATCCGATGACCAGGGAGTTCCGAGCGCTGCCGAGGACAAGGGAGTGACCCCTCCCCGGGTGCCAGCCGGAGTACGAGTCCCCCAGGTTGGCTTGGCGTTTGATCCGTTTTCGTGGAGATTTCATGTGGTTCTTCTCGCCGGTTTCCACCGCCACTTTGGCTACTGGCCCCAGGGCTGGTTCGTCTGCCAGGTGTTCGACTCCGGGACCAATGCTTGGATTCGATCCATTTCGTGTTCGTCTGAAGAATTCACCCACATGAATGAAAGCCAGGTCGTGTCCTCGACTAACTATAGAAGGAGATAAGCCTTGTAGCAAGAAAAAGGAGATAAGCTAAAATATCTCAGCTAACATTGAATCACTTCAAAAAAATCTGAAAAAAAACCAGGATTAGAATTACAAAGAATATGTAATAAGAAACACATTCTGCTAAAAATACTGCGCTTCTAAGACTGAATGCATCAGCTATCTTTCATGAATTCTAACTCCTAACTTGCTAATCAAAGAATCCATACAAAGATTGTAGGCATCCAGGTGAACACATTTCTTGGAATATGCCCTTTTGTGTGAGGTGACAACCTACAAAACAGCTTTGAAAAGTGTTGCTGGAAATTGGACTCGGAGGCGGCCGTCGGCTGGGGAAGAGGAGCCCCGCTGCCTGGGTGGCGGCGCGTCGGCGGACGGCGTCCTTCTGGAGACCTGCAAGAAGCCGGTGGCCGGGCTCTCTGGCGCCGGCCCTCCGATGCTTAAGTCAGTCAGGGGTCAATATGAGGAAAAAGAGAGAGACGGAAAGAACCCCCCTTTTTAAGTGGAGGAATTTCCCTTTTATAGGGAGGGCCGGGTTACCTGTGATGTGACAGAGCAAATTGTTTGTCGTACAATTGGTCATTAATGCTTGATCATGTAAGTCAATGCTATCATTGTAGGAGATTAGGCCGAAGCCCAAGTCGTCGCAGAGTCACGCCATCATTTGTAGACATGCGGATTTGCCGTGAGAGACTCGATATCCATAGACGACGGAAGCCATACGCTTTAATTGTTGAGTAAGCCGAGGGCCTGCAGGGGCCATGCGCTTTGATTGTTGAGTGAACCGGGTGTCTGCACGACCCTTACACATTAATTGTCGGCGAAGAGGAAACGTAATCTTCCGACCGTGCCGCTGGAGGACGTAATCTCAGTGTGCAACTCAGGCATCCTCGGGATGGTTAGACTATCTGAGTATCGCCAAGCCGGAGGAGGTCTGCTCGGTTGGCTCCTGCTCGGAGGGGTCTGCTCGGCCGGCCCCTGCTCGGAGGGGTCTGCTCGGTCGGCCCCTGCTCGGAGGGGTCTGCTTACCAAAGCGTGGCGACACTTTTCCCCCCAACAAAAAGTTTATCATCCATTTTATCTGATGGATCATTTGCTAGCCAGCTTCTTTGCAGCTTACTGCTGAACTTGTAGGACAGTTTCTCATTGGAACTAGAGATTGTGCTCCCAAAGCTGCCAATTTGGCTCCAGAATTGAATTGATTCTTCCATGCAAATAAAAAATATGAAAACAATCATTGTAGAGAAACATATCCCCTCTAATGATAACCATGATTTTGAATATGGAGAGACTACGATTGTCATTGTATAAGTAGTTCCTGGCTTAAATGTCATTCATTTTATACAATAAGAAAATATTGACGAAATATATAGTATAAATTCTTCATGTTATTCATTCCAGAACTTGTTAAAATTCATGCTTTAAGAAGAAAGAGTATTCCTAATTCTAGAGCTCACTTAATTTCCTTGTAAAGTGAGAAGTATTCTGTAGGAAAAGTGGCTAACAGCTTCACTGGCACAACAAAGGTCCACAAGAATTATAGACTGCAATTCCCATTTTCTGAAGAAGAAAACAAAGCCAAACCGACGTCCACGATGCTCAAGACGTTGCAAAATATTTTGCTTAATCTCAAAAGCAAGAGACCATGCTTGTTTCTGACTGTTCTAGCTAACAAGGTTTGATCAAGAAAAAGTGCAATCCAACTTATTCTCCAAACATGTGAAAAATACTACCCAGTGAACTTCATAATAAGCTGCACCAAGACAACCAGGACTGAAATATACTTTAGAAGTAGATAACAAGTTTCATCCATTTCCATGATTAGGCTAGAACTAGCAAGTGGGTGCAGTATGCTTAAACTGATCCAAGGATGGATGTCATTCAATTGTAGAAGCACTAAAGTACTTTAACTAGACATTGTTTTCTGGACAAGGATGTTGAAACCTTCAGCCACAAAGACAGTGATCCAAAAAAAAAAGAAATATTGAGTTTAGTTCCACACTAACTGAAAACATCTTCCAAAACCAAAAATTTTAGACATTGCAGAATAGAACTAGGATAGGAATTCTTCACAGAATCTTCATGATTGCTGGTCTGGTGATGAGCCTGATCTTTTTTTCAAAATCATCATACACCTGGACAACTTTGAATTTTAAGGTCCTTCTTGCAATCTTCTCCTTTATTGATAAAAAAGGCGAAAATTTCCCACATACTATATGAAGAAGATCATAGAAGGATAATACTAATAATACCATTTATTTCTACATTGAGCATCACAATGTGCTGACACAATACCTTCAGTAATCCATCAAAGCAGCAAAGACTGAGCAATCTTGTGACTGATGCCATTGTAAATAAATCTTCCTAGGATGCATTAGTCTATGTAACCTCACTGATTATTTTAATTTTATTTATATAAAATTAAAGTTCCAGTAAAGCTTGCTGAATCAGTACTATCTCCCTTTTAACAAGAAGAGACACAAATTGAAAAGATACAAGCAAACAAATTATAAAATATCAACAAGTTTATCAAGCTTACAGTAACCATTTTCTCAGCACATTAATTCATATATCTAATTCTATTTTACAGAAAGATGCATAATAAAATTAGCATCAAGCACCATCCAATGAACTCGATGGAGAAATTTCATCTGAACCAGAATAATACGCATAAAAGTGAAGTAGAAGCGATAAAACAAAACAAACATACTTATTAAAGCACTCTAAATAAGTATCCAACACTACTTCCTCTGTGTAACTCCTCATCTCAATGGTGGCAAGGAAAAAGTGAGGACCTGAAAGCATATGACAAGAACCACAACGGGTATGTCGAAGAACCTCTCACATCATATACTTCCTTGGACACCTTGCCATTCCGATCATACACCGATACCTTCTTCTGAGTCATCATGAGGATCATATCTCTGCTCTGGGATATCCATTGATGCACCTGAGATGCACTCCATCCATTAAAATCTATTGCTCTATCCCATGGTCCAACAAAACCCATATGCTGAGGAATTATGTTGCCAGGCTCTAGAGCATGATCAGAGACTCCTATAAACCATAACACTAGTGATCGGTTTTTTTATTGCTTTAATATATCACATTAGAGCAACTCTATGGATTGGGCTGGAGCTGTCATATAATGGTAACAGTGTTATTAAAACCATTGGCTCTTGACACTGCAATGCAACTGAAAGTTATTAATGAATGGTTATTATATCAGCAATCTGGTTCTCCACCTTCACCTGCATGCGATGTTCGCCTGTAAGTGGCATGAACCACAAATAGCTCTCTCTGAGTACAACCCCTGCATCTGATACACACAAAGGCACATGATATAGGATGCAGAGTGTTTTTTCTTAAAAAAAAAATTACTATATTTTTTATTTTCTTATTTTTCATTTCTGTTGCTTGGTGTTCGGAGTTATATTTTTGGCTGATGTGCTCCTTTCTTTCTCTTTTTTTTTTTTTTCTGAATACAAAGGGAGGTGCATGTTTGTGAGGCCTGTGGTCGAAATCTGGCCTGAGGGTGACCACACCGGAAGGAAGCCGAGGGGACGCCGGCTGGGATGGAGAAGAGGGGTCGGCCGAGGACGGAAAAGAAGGGCCACCTCCTACGCTCCGGGGTACCTGCACAAAGCCTTAGCCGGAGATTCCGGCGAAGGCCCTCCAATGACTAAGTTAGCCGGACTTTTTTTTTATGGAGGGAAGAGCTTTTTAAGTGCTTTTCATAGCCTTTTGTAGCTCGAAATAGCTTGTGATGGCTTGTAGAAGCTTGGAGAAGCTTTAGAAAGCTTACCGAGGGCCTTTTCCTACCCCTTTTTTTATAGGGCGAGGGTGATGGCCATTACCTAAAATCTCAGGCTGAGATGTAACCAGCTGGCCAATAACTGGAGATGGCGTGTGCTGGCAGGTGCGGCGGAATATGGCCCTTGACAAGTGCGGCAGGGTACGGCCCTTGGTTGGCGCATCGTGGCGTGGCCAACAAGCAACGGTTCATAAAAAAGGGACTGGCCAAGCTAGGATTTCGACCACATGTGCGGGCTTGGGCGTGCACGTAGGTACGGCTGCGGGCGAGGTTGGGCAAATTTGGAGGCCGCGACATGTACTGGGTGAGGTCGGCTCGGCCTTTAGCGGGCTGAGATCGGCCTGGCTCTGGGCAGGGCCAAAGTCTACCTAGCTCTTAGTGAAGCCGATGTTAGCTTGGCTCTTGGCGGGGCCGAGGTCTGCCTCTTCGACCTGCTCGGCTCAAAGGTTTGCTCGGCCAAAATTAGGTGACTCCATGCCGGAATAGGACGATCCATTTTGCCTGCTATCATGGTCACTTGCATCAGCCTTGTCAAATGATTGATTGCAACCACAAAGCCGAAGACTACAGCATTTGGATAATTGGATGGGAATATTCCAAAGGGACCAGGTGGCTTGTGGAAGGCATATGGTTGGACCTTAGCGGCCTAGCCTGGAGACTTTTTAGGAGGGCCAATAGGCTACTATATCGGCACAAAGGAATATCAAAGGTGGTCCAAAGTTTTTTTAATCTGTTGTTTCCATAGCAGTATTTTTAGTGCATTGCATTATTTAAAAATGCAATGAAAGGCATAATAGACAATTCATAGATTGTTGCTCTGGAAATATGGTTTTTTTCTGTTGTTTCCATAGCAGTATTTTTAGTGAATTGCATTATTTAAAAATGTAATGAAAGGCATAATAGATAATTCATAGTTTGTTGCTATGGAAATATGGGTTTTTTTTTTTTCATAGCAGTATTTTTAGTGCCTTGCATTATTTAAAAATGTAATGAAAGACATAATAGATAATTCATAGATTTTTGCTCTGGAAATATGGGTTTTTTTGTTGTTGTTGTTTCCGTAGCAGTATTTTTAGTGCATTGCGTTGTTTAAACATGTAATGAAATGCATGATAGACAATTCATAGATTGTTGCTCTAGAAATATGGGTTTTTTTTTTTGTTGTTACCAAAGCAGTATTTTTAGTGCATTGCATTATTTGAAAATGTAATGAAAGGCACAATAGACAACTCATAGATTGTTGCTCTGGAAATATGGGTGTTAATTAGCTTCTCGGGTTCGGGTTAGGTTTATCCAAATCTATAATGCAATTCCAAAATAGATCCAAACACCAACCTAATCAAAACTCTGTAACCATCTCCAGTATTGGAACTAAAGAAGGCCGGGTGCAGTAGTTTTGGATAGGAATCAGGTATTTAACAAGTTATTTTGCTATATTTTTGGATTATTTTTTAAAAATTATATAATATATGCATCGAAAATGCTATCTCGTGAACTGTGAAACATGAAAAAAAAAGAATATGAAAACAAAAAATTGCATCTAAAAGAGGGCGTTTATTCAACGGTTATTTTTATTACCTAAGCACCTATGAGATCAAAAGATATGAATGAAAAAATTCGACAGTAATCAAGCTTGGTATAAATATTAAATCACAACAGATATATTGTAAAGAACTACCACAAATAACATTGACACGAATTTGATGGCACAAGGTTCGTTACACTTTCATTACTTTCTGATTTTTCCTTTATGATCAAAAGAAAATTTAATGGATCCATGCACAAACACATATGTCTGCATATATTTCTATATTTATAATTTGAGTGTATTTTTACTACACTATTAAAAGAGAGGTATATTTCTTATTAGGTACCATTTGTTAATTTCTGTGACCATAATATCCTTAGTTCCCTTTTTCACGAATATTTGTGAAAAATACAAATATAAAGTTACATATATAATTCACATGCGCCTCTATTTTCTGCACCTCTGTCTCTCATCTGCATGGCTTCTCCTGCATGTTCTAAACCAATTGAACTCTAATTTTAAAGAATATCTTCATCCATATCTCATCCACAGTATCAACTCTTTGAATGCTTTTTAATTTAAAGAAAGCAAAAAATATGAAAGCTTTTTCTATAATCCATGTGTTTTGTCCCTCTTATCTTCGAAATGCCTTGAACTCTTTTTTCATTATTTTAACATGCATTGCAAGCTAGCATTCGTAATGCTAGTTTATACAAATATACATATACATCTATATATTTGTTTGTATGTGCAAATAATCAAGTTAGGTTTCGGAATTTTAGGTATAAATTTATCTAAATTCAAAGCCAATTAGCCAACTGAATAAAACTTTGGGTCTAATTTCGGAACCCAAACCAAAACCAATAGCTTGTTGGGTTTATTTCTAGTACCCCAACCCTATGTTTCAAGTTTGCCTAGACTTATTAGGCTATCAGTCTCCATCGAAACTCTTGTTTGGAACACACAAAACATGCTTGGATGATATCATCATCCTTTGTTTTCTCTGAGAAATAAGATAGGAGGAAGCCCTGCAAAAATCAAGATGAGGAGACTTGAATGATTTTTGGGTATAGTTCATCTGATCTAGCTACACAAACATGACTCATAATTCATGAACCAATTCAGATTTGTTGAATGTCCTTGCTTCCTTTGTTAGTCTACAAGCTAAAGGGAAGAGAATATGTACTATTAGCTATAGAATTAAAGGACTAATGAAATGGCTACAATGATCCAAGACAAACAAATCAAGAGACAAAAGAAGTAACCAATGCACACCTCACTATTCCATGCGTGAACACTATTATTCCATGAGCAGGTTGAAAGCCGAGAATGCCAAGTTAGGACAAGCACTGCCACCATTGCTTCTTTTTTTTTATGAAGCCACATTTCTTTTCTTTGCTTGGGATATGTAACAATAATTGTAACGTAGCTGCAATGGGCACTGCCACCATTGCTTTTAGATGGTTTCATATTTCTCTTCTTTAGCTTGGACGCCACATTTCTTTGCTTGGAATGTGTAATAATAATGGTAACATAACATCATTTGTCTAATGGAATAATTTTTTATGACTCATTCAAAATAAAATATTACAATGATTGTATAGTAACCAAGCCTGGAATCAGCGTATATATGTTTCTTGACTCCTCTCCGACAGCTTGGGCATAGCAAATATTAGTAGCATAGCGAAAATATATATATCTATTATTAATATTTTTGCTCACAATAAATATAATCCACCAAGAGAATTGATGATTAGATTGGTTAATATATTATAAAAGAATTTTTAGTAGCTAATTAACATGGATCATTCTAGATATATACAGTGGTATTGCAGTGATTTTTATATACCATAGAACAGAGTATAATACAATAAGGGAGAATACAGTAGAAACAAAGATAGGAACATTTTAGTAATATGGAACTTTTATGGAAGAGAAGCAATAGAGTGCTTTCATAAAATGGCTTGCTAAATCTCGGAGCAAGATGTATGATCTTTCATTCTTCCTTTCCTATTCTTGTAATGGTGAGCTAGCCATAACGGGATAAATATAAAGATTATGTATTTTCCAAAAACCTCATTTCTAAATGTAAGGTACCTAGTATGGGTGAAATATACTATGTCATGTGGCTAACCTTTATGGCTTTTCTCTTACATCTACGAATAACAATTCATCTCAAAACTCTCCTCAAGATTCAGGCCTACAAATCTTATATTATAGATTGGTTGTGTTTGATATTTGGTTATTTGCTTCTATTGTTTAATTGACAATTGATTTCCACAGAACTAATGGATGAAGGAGACTCTTTAGATCCGATACTACTCATCCTATATTTGACAAAATGACCAAGTGTGACTTTTTGGTTTGGTATAATCCATAGAAGATATTTGCCTCCACTAATCCTATGGCAACCTATCACATCTCATAAAATTCTCAAGTTCAACGTTTCAAACCAATAAAGTACATGAGACAATTGAATCTGAAAACCATCCTCCATTTACTAGTAATGCAACTTATTGTGAGTATATAGGTTGTAATCCAGAATATGGCATTCAAACAACCATTCTCCCAAAACACTTTCATGTTGAAAATATCTAAGACAAGGAGGAAAGCAAAATATTGTTTCTTTAACTATCCTAAGTAAAATCCTACGACTACAAGACCATTAATTGCCATCTAACCCTAAAGCACAAAAATAGAAATTGTCAAACTAGGAGATTAAATAAAACTAAATAATAAAAATATCAAAATAGAATAAAAAAATTAAAAATATAATATAATATTAATTAGAAATATGAATAGAAAATGTGTAACAAACAACTTGTATGGATCTTTGAGGACATCAATTATATATATATATATATATATATATATATATATATATGTATGTATGTATGTATGTATGTATGTATGTATGTATGTATACAGACACATACATACACACACGTGTATGTATATGTTATATGGCGGAATTTATTTCACTCTCTCTTTTCGCACAGCAACGCAAGAGATGGAGGGATACACTTGGAGGCAAAAGGAGGACGGCGTCGGAAACCGTCTCCGCTCTCCCCCTTTTTAACTTCTCTCACTCCCAATCTCTGGTGGCTTTCCTCCTCCAGTTTCTGATCTCCGCTTCGCCCCCGCGATTCCAAGGTAATCCTCACCCCCACCTCTCCCCATCTCTTTTTTGAATGCCCCGATCGTCGTCTCAATACCCTCTCTCATCTGAAAATCGGGTCTCGTGCATCGGGGTTTGGTTTTCTTGGGATTTTTTTCCGATTTTTTCGAACCAGGTTTTGTTCAGAACGGTGGAATTTGGTGTGGATTCTGGTATCTGGGCTTGTTTTTTTTCTCTTTCTCTCTTTTCTTTTCTTGCTTTGACTGGTTCTTGTATGAGATTCTCGAAAGGGGGTTTATGTTCTCTGTGTTGGAATGTTTTGTTGTTGGTGTGATTTGGTGGATGAAATCGATGCTCGAAATGTGGGCTGTAATGCTTGGAAATCCGCAAGGAATGACCTAATTGGCCAGTTATTGGTGTAGAAAAGTCAAGAAGGGGAAAAAAGGAGTGATCTTTGTTTCTTTAGATTACTATTGGGGGAACGAAACCTCGGATGCTATAATTTGCGACATTCTTGGGGTTTAGTTCATCTTTCTTGGTTGTGTGGTGGTCAGTATAGAGCCATTGCTCTGAGTTTGTTATCCAAATAATTTTAGGTATTATTACTTGGAAGAAAGGAATGGATTTTTCTTATTAAAGTTTACATGCCAATCGTGTGATTCGACTTGATTGAGAAGAATTGGGTCGATGTCGCTTCAGATACATGGTTAAGTGGTGGTGCCTAGCATGTCATTTATGTGTCTACGTTAATAGCATGAAACAGGTTTTATGATCTTTTTTCCTATTGAGGTTTTCTCTTACCTTGTAAAAGTCAATTTGTATGGTTTATCAAAGCACCCAGAGGAGTAAATCCTTGAAAACCCTCAGAGTTTACATACAAAGCCTTGTGCTGATTGGTGACATTAGTTACATATGACAAAATGCAAATCATGTATATGGCATGTATGCATACCATATGAACTAACTTTCTTTCTGCAGCGTACCTCTCAGAACGATGGTGAGCCATGCACTATGAGATTGTCATGTGCAAGATGGATTGCCCAGTAGATTTTCTGATGGAACTTGGAAGGGAGAAAATAAGAGAGATTAGTGCTCGAGAAAGAATTCTTAAGTTTCCATGGAGATGCCTGAAATGATGAACTATGATGCGCTTGAGTTGCATGAGCACAACAAGAGATTGTGCGCTATATTCTGCACCAAAATAATGGATAAATACAAGCTGCAAAGGTATAATTATGTTGACAAGCTTGTATTGGGAAATGAATGTAGCATGTAGAGGAAAAGTACCAAGCACGATCAGTAGATAACTAGTGGTAGAAGTAGCAAAAATTTGAAGAACTATTGGGCAAAAACAAAGTCAGTGAAAGTGGGTGCAGCCTCTGAATAAAGCTTTATGCAGCTATTAAATGAGTGAACAGAACGGTGACATTAGGTACATATAGTTGTAGGTTGGTGGATATATTAAATGCAATTGGTTGTGATGTAAGCTTGCTATTGAAGTGATTAGCAACTGACGATGCTGAAAATGAGTGTTAGTGAAATTGTTTGAGGTTCAAAGCATGCATGATTAATCACTGATGTAAAGGTTTATGCTTGGTGCATATGTAATGTGGATGCAGACTTTTGCTCGAGGCCTGAGTTGTTTGTTTGGCTGTGTAGGTAAGAGGTGCCAGAAGTAACGCTGTAATGACTATGACTGTGATCAAAAGTTTTGGTTGAATGTTTTGCATGTTCAAGTAGCTTAAACTAAAGTAACCCTTGAAAATGATAATTGATGGCCTTTGA
Source organism: Phoenix dactylifera (assembly GCF_009389715.1). Classification (NCBI taxonomy): domain Eukaryota; kingdom Viridiplantae; phylum Streptophyta; class Magnoliopsida; order Arecales; family Arecaceae; genus Phoenix; species Phoenix dactylifera. The sequence continues at coordinate 1,396,088 of NC_052392.1, forward strand.
ATCATTCTTTTCCCCTCGAAACAGTGTTGTTTCATTCAAAAATACATATATTTCTGGCAAAATGGCACAAATCAATTTGTTTTTTACACAAAAACACTATTTCAATTTGTTATTTCTTATATTATGGTTTGAAATGGATGCTCTGCATCTGATGAAAATCATGCTTATATTGCCAGCTGGTACATGCTGAACCCTATTTATACATCACCATCTTATGAGTCGCCGATTAAATTGATGGTATGCCTCTGACTTTTGCGAAAAGTCTTCACTAAGTTCATAATGTGGCATGGCCTTTTTCGAGATATTTTTTGCTTTTACCTTTTTTATCTGTATCTTGAGTCCGCATGTGCTCATAATTTCATCTGGTTTTACAGGTGCTGATTTTCTTACTGAAAGATGAATTGCTGTATAATGGATCTAACTTTTAGACTGTCAGAAATTGATTAGCATACCTCCAGCTTTTTGTCTGCAGCAGATATATCATGGCTCGGAAGGGAAACCAACAAAGAAATGGTCTAAATCGCAATGGACCTAATCACAAAAATATAGTTTCAGAGATGGTGAATAAAGAAAATCTAAAATCACATGATGGGAAGATTGCTGAAGAAGATCCATCAAATGCTGATCATCAGGTCATGTCAAGTAGTCCTTCTCAAGAGAGCAAAAACAATACCAAGGGAAGTGGTAAGAAAAACAAGCAGAGACCTGCTGGTGTTTCTTGCAGAGGGAAGTCAGATGATACAAACCCAAATTTATCACAAACAGTGGATACATCAAGTAAAATAAGAGATCCTTCTGGAAGTGACTTGTCATCGGGTGCTTCTGGATCAAGAGGAAATGATGAAATGTTCAATGGCGGTAATCACAATCAAAAGATTTCGTCAAATAATGTGTCTGAGGATGTGCCTGTCAAAAATATGATGGAAAATAGTGGTCCTTCAGCTGCTGTGGCTGGTAAGGATCTAAGAGCTGTGGCTTTATATATCTTGAAAGTGGCTAGTGAATGGGTTGAAAAGCAGAAACCACGGTTCTCAACTTTCACAGCTGTTATACGGATGGGCCATAATTATGTCCGTCTTAAAGTTGAGCATGTGTCCCCTATAATTTTTACTTGGATTTTATATTTTGGAAAGTTGATGCTTCTTCTATCAATGATTTGGCTGGAATGCGGCATCAGGGGTCTTGATTCTTTATTGCGTTTGGGGACAACATCCTTTTTTACTGTAATATGGTGCAGCATCCTTTCAGTTATTGCCATGACTGGAATCACAAAATTTCTTATACTCATGGTTTGCTCTAATCTTATTCCTTTTCATTTTGTTTCACCAGTCACCATCTTGTCCTTTTCCTTGATGGTTTAAACAATAATTTGATTTGGATGCCCATTTATTGGAAAAGAAGAAATAAAAAAGAAAGAAGTAACTGAGACTTGATTCTGCTTAGTATTATTCTTGCTCCATTAATTACTGTGCATTACTTGTAACCATGTTTGGAAAAGTATAAATATCTTGTGATCCTAAGAAAATTATAAATTTATGATTTTATTTTTTTTCTAAGTATCAAACATGTTACACTTTTTTAATTTATTGAATGATATTATCAGGCATGTGCAATGCAGAAACGGGATATATTTGTCTACCTACATATAAAGTTAAACCAAAATTTTCGGACGCATACTTGAAATAAATTATACACATGACATTGCAGAATTGGATTGGTCTGGCTAACCAAAGAAGACTGTTAGCAAAGTTGTGAGCTTTGTCCTAAGGGCTGATGACAAATTTGAGATAGTGATCAATATCTCAATGGAAAAATGAGATCGTTAAACGTTTTTAGGTGCTCCCTTGGCTCTATGACATGACATGTTGAATCATCTGTTTATCTGTAATTCATTGTTTTGGAAGCCACAATTCTCCAACACTTAAGACCACCATGAATCAGGTTTTCGGTTAGAAGGAATCGTAGAATGGATCTTTAAAGTACTTAAGGTGATGAATTCTAATTTTCTTTGGATTAGTCTAAGAGAATGTGAATTGGGCAATGCCTAATAGTCATACTCTCCTTTGTGGGGTTCTTGGTTGAGTCTTGGGTGGTGCATCTCTAATTTCTTGGATCTGGCTAATTTACTCTAGGTGGGTGGTCCCTATCTTTCTCTTTCAAAAAGAGAGTTAAAAAGAATCAATTTTTGATGCAAGACCAGTTTTCATTTTGAAGTCTGTATTCTCTTTTTTCTCTGTCTTTTCTCTATAAAAGGCTGACTGTACTCCTTATTATGGGACATACACTGTCAATTCACAAGAGACACTGTTGATCATGCATGATGCAGCACATGTTTTTATTAGACATATATGGATACTATTAGCACAATATTCAGTGAAATAATTGAAAGCATAACCTATCTCCAACATTTCACTTCTGTTTTTCTCTTGCATTCCATCTTCCTAGCTGATTCTCTCCATATTAACATTAATCACTGATCTGCTGCAAAACCTCGTGTTGATGAAAGCAGTTCATATCATAGTTGGCGGAACCGTCCCAAACCACCTGGTTTGGGGCGTCTCAAGCCGTACCAGCAGCAGACTCGGACGGTTTCAGCAACGAAATTGAGATCGGCGACGGAGGGGGAGAAGGAAAAAGAGGAAAAGAGAGAGCATGGGGGAAGGGAGGGAGAGGGAGTGGAAGAAAGAGAGAGGCCAGCCGGGTTCGGGCCCCTGTTTCAAACGAAACAGGGGACTGAAGGCAGAGCCCCTCCTCTGCGGCTCCTCAGCCTCTGCCTCCTCCGCACAGTGGTTCTCCGGCCCTCCGCTGGCTCTCCGCGAGCCTCTCTCGGCCTCCTCCTTCTCTCTCTTTTCCTCTCTCCCGTTCTTCCTCTCCCTCACCTCTTCTATTGTGTCGGTATAGGGCCGGCACAGCACGATGTGGGGCTGTACCGACCCATGCCGCCGGGCAACTGGTCTGAGGCCCGGTACCGGCACAACAGACGTTAGTGCATATTTTATATCTGAAATCAATCTGGTTTGTCCCTTTCTTCTGTTTCTTTATACCTATAAAGGAAATGATGTCACCCCTTTCGTGTCATGATTTGTCTCTTCAGCTTATTTTAAAGGTTTTTCTAGGCATCTGATGAGGTCCATGAATGCCCTTCTGTTTCCATTTGTTGGGTTAGGATCTCCATACTCCAGCTCTTCTACATTAGTAATGGCTTCTTCTGTTCCTGGTTGTAACGTTATCATTTTTTGATCAATATCTCAAAATTACCTTCAGGCAGAATTAGAAGAAATTGTTCTTGACAGCATTTTTTCTCTGAGATTAAGATGCTAGCTAATGCACAGTTTGATGTTTGTTAGCTTTCTAAATATTCTTTGATTTTGTGAAGTAAATAAATTGCAGCTTGTGTCATCACGTAGGATATCAAAAAATTTTGCTCTCTTATAGATCCTGTGTCTGTTTCAGGTGACTGCTGCTTTAGCGGCCATTTTCATTGGTCTTGGACTTGCAATTGTGATGATTTCCATGTTTTCAATGGTAATTTTGTGGCTTTATGGAAGCTTTTGGACAACAGGGGTTATCATCCTTCTAGGAGGTTTGCATTTTATAGCTTTCTTAAATTTGGACAGTATTTAAGTCCTGTATGCTGCATGGTGTTTAAACATTTATTGCGGAAGTTTTTCTTTCTTTAATGCAGGCATTGCATTTGCTTTGAGCCATGAACGTGTTGCACTTCTTATCACCACTTTATATTCCATGCATTGCGCAAGAAGCTATGTAGGATGGCTTGGTCTTTTTTTGGGGCTCAACCTGTCTTTCATTTCTAGTGATGTTCTGATACACTTCCTACAGAACAAACTAAATGAGCATAGGTCTAATGATCCTTCAGAGCAAGGCTGGCATTCACAGGGTAGATCAGGTCATTCATATGGTGAGCCTTTTCATTCCTCACCAGCAGAGGATACTTCTCAATCTGCATCTGAGAGGTCAGCTGGCCAGAGCACAGGTGTTCCTTCAACGAGTGGAGCTGAGGCAGAGTTAACCTCGGAAGATGAAGTTCTTCGGTTGTTAAATTGTACTGATCACTATTCAGCTTTAGGTTTCACTCGCTATGAGAACATAGATGTTTCTGTACTCAAAAGAGAGTACAGAAAAAAGGTATCATTTCTCAATCTTCTTAGCCTTTGTTTCCAAACACTTGTTTGTGCTTCTTGTTAGTATTGCAATTGTATCATCATTTTGAATTCCGATTGACTTTAAGAATTATTTCTGTGAATTGGTTTTCAGGCAATGCTAGTCCATCCTGATAAAAATATGGGCAATGAGAAAGCTGCAGATGCATTTAAGAAACTTCAAAATGCATATGAGGTAGACGTTTTCTCGGCCCTTAAAAGCCCCCATCTCTGTGCGCAGGGTGGGGGTGGGGGAGTTTAGTAAGAAAGATATAACATTTATTATTTGAATACCCAGGTTTTGCTAGATTCTTTGAAACGAAAGATGTATGATGATGAACTGAGGAGGGAAGAACTATTGAACTATTTTCGAAGGTTTCAGAGCGCTGCTCAAAAGGTATTTTTTCTACTTCTTTTGTTGAGTGTGACTTTTTAACTTAATTAGTTAAAATTCTTGGTAAAATATTAGTTTACCATCGATTATCCCATCTAGAAAACTGATTTGAAGATTCATGTAGGCAATCATAAGTTCAGTAGCAAGTGAAAAATAACAGACCACAATTGGAATCACATATCAGCCAATCACCATGTCTAGGATGTGAAGTCTCAATCAAAATCCTGTAATATCATTGGTCAACATTAGCTTATTATTGTTCGCTACAAGAATTGTCTTTCCCAAAATTTTGGCCTACTTTAAGATATTCCAACATCAGTTGCTTAGCTCAGAGAACTAATTAAAGTCATCTTCTATTCATCTAGAAATCCTTTAGGACTTAATATTTATGAGCTATAAGCACCTATAGCTCATCTCTTCGTCAGCTTATCATGACCAAAAAAAAAGTTAAGACTGTTCCTTCTAGGTTATAGAGATAGCTTTTGGACCTAATATATCAAGTTCAGCCTAATATTTTTTGGTAACATCAAAATGATTCTAATTTATATGTTTCTGACACATTAGTACATCTGAGAATGGGAACCCTTTAAAGGGCACTAATTTTCCATGTTATCAGTTCTTATAATAACCATGGTTTTGTTTTCTGTTAGTATTTTAAATAATTTCATGAAGGGAATTTTATTGGATGATTGGATACTCGTGACAATTACTTCCATACCTAATTCTTTGCATATTATTTGTGAAGCTGTCTTCCACCATGCCTGTGTTAGCTGCAAGCTCTCTTCACCCATATGTGCAACTAATTAATAGTTACTCGCTGTCATCCCAAATTTAGGCCCTTCTGTCTCAGATTTCACTTGGTAAAACTAGGGTATATTTTCCTCTGCGAGGTGTAGCTTGGAAGCAACTTATTTTGCCTCAAATATATTTTAGTTTTTCAAATTCCTCATTAATCTGGACATTCCTCTGTGACGAGTAGTTTTTTATTCGGAACTCTCTCTCAAGGTTAGCCACTTCTGCTGGGCAATGTTTGCCCTGTTATGGTCTCAATAGTCTCCAGAGTTTATAGAGAGGCCTCTCTCACCCAGACATCCACTGACCACCATTTGAACTTGTGGATCAACTCTTCTTGCTTTACATTCACCTTGGATATAATTCAATGCTCTATATCATTTTAACAAAAATCCCATTAAATTTAATGCGACCTTGTCATCTCCATCCCTCTCTCAAGCCTTGGCATTTCTGCGGCATCGTTGTTTCTGGCGTTAATTCAATGCTTAAGGTCTTCCCCTACCTTTGTCATCACGTTTTTCACTGCTACTTATTTTTCATATTGAGTTTGATTACCATCTTCCTCAAAATTTACCCCTTTTTGGTCTGAGATTCTCTTCTAAGCTCCCTTCTCACCTTAGCTAATTGTTAGTTTAAGGGAACAAACCTAAAACCATCCTTTAAGTCCCTCTGAAAAATATTTGTACATACGCTAATCTGAATAAAAACATAACGCTGAAAGAAGTTTTATACCTGACTATATTTCGTACCATGGATAGGGTTGGGTGGGGTAACCTCTGCATGGGCAACCTCCACACGCATTGTAGGCATATATTCATGTTTTTTGCTAACCAGCGTATCTTCATGTTACTGCATCTAAATTGCCAGATTAATTCCCAGTGAGCATCCTATGAAGGCTGCAATCATCAGAGGGTGACTTATTTAAGATATCTACTGGTAAGTTAGAGATTGCAGTATCAGGTTTGAATTCATTTTCCTATCACCTTAGCAGCAATGTCCGTCCTATTAACCATCCATGATCTACTTGCTAAACCTTGACCAGATCTCCATCTGAAACCTAAATTCATATATGACAATATAAAAATCTAAAACTGAAATGGATTTTGAAGCTCCATTATGCCACTCCTGCTTTAAGTCTTGTTTATTAATGTTGGCTTTCCATGGTAGAATTGTGGAAAGGGTGCGGGCCAATTCATCCCTTTGTCACTCATGCTTCTACTAGTAACAAGTTTATTATTCAACATGACTTCTCTTGAGATCTCAATCTATGATATCATCACAGATTTCCTGTTTCTTGGTCAGACCGCTGGTGAAGAATTAGGAAGTTTCATCCATTTATCTGGTTCTCTGCTGCCAGTTTCTTTTCCCATCCATCGTGTCTGAACCTTATCTCCAGTCGAATCTTCTTTCCTATGTATTGCTGGTGTGGAAGAACTAGTTTGCTAGTTGGATGAAGATATCTTCACAACTGTTTGCAATTTTCATATTCCCATTTGTAGTATTCTTGCTCACCCTTGCTCATCTTTGTCGCTGGTCTTTTGCTTTATGGCCTTTTAACTTTAATTGCTGTCGTATCAACAAAGGAGGAGCTAGGTTATATTATCATATCCAGGGCAATTAAAAAGGTGGTTTTGGCAGTTGTTCAGAAAAATAAATTCTTTTAGTTGCATTTGTCATAAATGTTAAGAAATACCATACATGAAACACACAGCCTTGTACCGGTTCTTGCATTGGGTTTTTTGAAGAGACTTATCTTGTGGCATCGTGCTTCTCTAGTTGCAGTCTTGGAGGAGTTTTTTGTGACTGTTGTTTCATATTTTACTTTAATTTAAAGGAGTAAAACATAGTCTGAAGCCCCCGAGGTAACCATTTTCAGATTCCTTGATCCTTGTGATTCTCCATGAAATGGCTAAGCTAATAGCACTATTACTTTACGTGTCTTTGCTGAGATATGCATTAAAATACCAGTACCAATGCAAATAATTTTCTCTCTCTTTTTTGTTAATTTGCATGTCCCAAATTTGTATTTTCTGGAAATTGTAGTTTGCTGCTTATGAATTATGGCCATTGGTTTAATACTTTTTGGAATTTCATGAATTTTTGATTCTTCAGAAGGGAAGGCATGGTAGTTTCAAATCTGGATATGGTCGTGCTGAAGCTGAAGGTGAAGGGATTTATGGAGAATCAAGAAGAATAGCATGCAAAAAGTGTAGTCAGTTCCATGTCTGGGCCTGTACAGAGAGATCAAAATCCCGAGCAAGATGGTGTCAGGTTCTTTTTTCTTTGATGCATACCTGATTATTCGTTATTGGACTTAGCATTAAATGACCCTCTGTGTTGCTGATGCTTCATGGTCTTCATGTGCGGTAGGAGTGCAAAGATTTTCATCAAGCTAAAGATGGTGATGGGTGGGTCGAACAGTCCTTTCAGCCCCTTCTGTTTGGATTGCTGCAAAAGGTATCTTTTGCTTCTTCCGGATTTCTAGTTTCTAAAGGCGATGGACCAAAGAACTTGTCTGTCATTTTGTGTTGCCATAGTTTAATCTTAAATCTCAATTGTGTTATTTATCAATGTAAGATGCAGTTTAGGTCTATTGCAAAGTAGAAACTTAGATTCTGCTGCAGGAACAAATGCATTTCATGATGGACTTTGAGAACTGAGACTTGTGTGGTCCATGATTGCTTTCAGATGCAGCCACTGAAAGCCTTGTCTGCATCATGTAGCAAAAGTGAACTTCGGGGTCTAACATGTACCACACTTGGACTCATGGCAGAAATAAGTTTCTACTGCATGGCGGACCTACTTCAAAATCCTTTGATGTGTCACATTTTATAATCATGTTTTATAAATAAGTTGAGTGGTAGGCATATCCAATTTCTCCATATTAAAGTGATATAAATTTGTGCAGATGGATCCGCCATGTGCATATGTCTGCGCTGGAAGCAGGATATATGATGCAACTGAATGGTTCATCTGTCAGGTAGATACATAAATTTGATTGCACTGATATTAGCTTTTGACTGTTTAATGTGGTGCCCAATTTCTGCACCAAATGCATGTCTGGTCATTCCTCTAATTGTCACTTCGAGAGTGCAATGGGACAGCTAGACTCATTTAGGTGGTGTTGGGAGGGACCGAGCACTGGGATGCTGGACCAGAAAGTTACAAGGACCATAAATTAGCAGGTCCTCTTTACAAGCATGATAAGTTAAAACAGGGACGTGGAAATAATAGGGGGAGGGTGCTGTCATTAGTTATGAGTTTTTAAAAAATAAAAATACTATGTATAGATTTCCATATTAATATCATAAAATATTTTGAGAGATTTATATATTGGTTAGGAAACTTTTGCAATCATAAATAGCATGAATGACCTTAAAACATTTGCATGTCTGGGTCACTGAATAAATAAGATCCAAATTGGTTTGCAATGGTTTCATTTTATTGGTTGAATGGACTACCAGTAGTTGGGAGGGCCTCATAGTGCAGTTCAAGAACTGTCAGTTGACCTTGTGGAGGTCGAGCCAAAGGTTAGGAACGAGACCAACTATTGAAGAGAAATACGTAACAGTCAGAAGACTAAAGCTTAGGCTTGTAGCTTGAGATGGGATGGTTCTAAAATTTTAGTCGCTGTAACATGAAAAAAGTGTAGAGTGAGGTGAGGAACGAGACCAACTATTGAAGAGAAATAACAGGTAGAAGATTAAAGGTTAGGCTTGTAGCATGAGATGGGATGATTCTAAAATTTATTCCTTGTTAAGGTGGAAGGTTGCAGGAAGGGTGATAGGTCCATGGAGGGGAATCAGCTTAGGCATTGGTGATTTACAAATACGTAAATGTACAGATGCAAAGATATGTTAGAAGGATTAGCTTTGATGATGTAGAAAAATGATTAAATTTCTTTTTATTTTGTTATCATAAATCCTTATTGCTTGTTAACCTCTCTAAGTTGACATTCCACTAGGTGGTAGGAGATCACAAGGTGATCCTGAAATATTCCCTGGGTAGTTCTTGGCTGGTGTCTCCTTTTTGTCAAAGATAGCTGAGCATCCTAGTGCGTGATGTTTTTTACTCGGTATATTGACATGGCTATGGATAAGTTGCTATGGATTGTGTTGCATGGTGGTTAGGAGTAGTGCACCTTTTGTGCATAGTTGCCCTTTCCTTAACCCTATTGCTTTTCTTATACATGGAGGAGTGTTGGGACACTAACCTATACAAAAAAAGAAAAATTGTATATGATTTGATAAACTAACCTTTAATGTGAAAAAAGAGTTACAAAGCAGTTACAGAATATGATAAAAGTATTTTTGGAGACCTGGAACATGTTCATGTTTACTTCCTGGGAATTGTCAATGGCCATCCTGGCTTTCTTTTGTCTATGTGCCCTAGATGTGTGTGTTAAAAGAAGTGGAAGAAAGATGGATAGAATAAGAAAACAAAGTGAAGCAAGGAAAAATATACTTAAAAAACAATTTTTTTAATCAATGTGTTGGTCTTATGATGAATTTTCCTTCGTTCTGACCAGTTCAGTTTTTTCTAACATCTCATGATTCATGCTACTGCAGGGGTTACAGAATCAAAGATGTACTAATTTCCTTTGACATGCTATGGTCTATGTTCCACCAGTTTCTTATCATTGTTGTCATGTATTTTATATTATTACAGGGAATGAGTTGTCCTTCTAACACTCATAAGCCAAGCTTTCATGTAAACACCAGCCTAACGAAGCAACCCAGTTCCAAAGGAACCACTTCAGCCCACAGAGGTGGTGGGGGGATGCCGACCACCAACATGGATGAGACAATAACGGAGGAAGAATTCTTTGAGTTGTTACAGAATGCCATGCAGTCTGGCATGTTTGAAACTAGCAACATGTCAAATGAGACACCTCCCAGAAATGGCAGCTGCTCCAAGAGCAGCGTGAAGAAAAAGAAGAAAGGGAAGAAGCAATGGTAGCTTGATGGGGACATGGTTGTTACCGAAAGGAGGGATGTGAGCTTTGCATATGGAAGCTGGCAAAATAAGTCAACAAGAGAAATATGGTAAGGTTTTACCAAAATGTGGAAGGCCCTCTTGAAAGCATGGACCCACCTTGTCTTGATAGCTGTTTAATTGCTTATAATTTCTTTTTTATCTTTTCCTCAAGATTTTGTTTGGGTCATAATTTTGTATTTACAGAGGAAAGATATATTCAGGTGGCAATATATGCAACCATTAAAAAAAGGATTTATTATCCAGTTATTATCGTGGCAATCCAGGGTTCCGAGAGGGGCAAAGTAAGGATAGACCTATCTTTTGGAAACATGTGCAGTCATGCGATGCTAAAATATTAGGTCGCTTGAAATGAAAGCGGAAATTTTAGTTACAATTTCATCTTCTTTAAAAAGATTGGTATAAATGGATTGCTTCTACTTTTTAAAAAGTCATTGATAGAAATTGTCTTCATTTGAGTTCTTAAATAAAAAATACATTATGATATGCATGACATTTGGTGAATATATATTGTATAATTATTTCCTGTAGGGACAAAGAAGCTATAAGCTAGCTTTGCAGCTTCTAAAACTGACTTTTCTGACTTGTAGAACCATACCATTTTATCTTGGTTGGACAACATTTGATTTTTCTTTTTTTTTTTTAGGGGTGTTTTTACTTTAAAATATTTTCAATAAAACAACACCAGATGCACAACCGTCCTTCCCATAAAAAAAAAAAAAAAAAAAAAAAAAAGAAAAAAAAAAAAGAGAGGTTTTGGGGGTGCGTTACGGCACATCTTTGAGAAGGAAAATTTGTTCTGTTGCCAATTGTTGCCTTTGAGAGATCGGTAAAACAGACTGAGTATACTGCTCTGAATCAAAAACCACTCAAATAATGCAGTTTGGAACTCCTTATTAGCTAGCAGGTGCAATGAAAAAGAAGGTGCTTTCAATGGAACTTTAACCTGCCAACCTGTCATCTGATAATTTGTTTTGCAAACGCTACAATCCACCGTTTGCCACAAATTTTGTAGCCAACTAAACAGAATAATTCTTTAATGGAGGAAAATTTGGCTTACTCAAATGATGGCAACGTTATCTGTGTTATCTCTTCACAGTTTCAGGCTTTCAGCCAATAATTTCACAGTTCAGGCATGATAACTAAATTTTAAGCTGGCTCGGAGAAACAACAGAAACCAACTTCACTAGATTTAAACTAAAAGAGATTTGGCTATATAGAAGGAATTTTCTTTTTTTCTTTTTTTGATACAAGGAATCTTCTTTTCTATGGTATTCAAGCACTATAAAAGTATGAAAAGCATGGACCAAATCCACAATATTAGCCTTCTGCTGTTATCATGAATCAATTTCAAGAGAGAGACCAAGTTCACTGATGTTCCGACGATCAAATACCTTTGTGAGCACATTCTTGATTAAGAACAAGGACTAACCAAAAGAAAGATGATTCAAAAGCTTCAATGGACCTTTAGTGAGAGTATGATTGCAGACTCGAAAAATCAAGCTGAAAAAGCTAAAAACAAATGGGCTTCCAAATGCCTTACTACCTTTTTATACTTAAATCAGGGGTTATTTCAGTCCTCTTCTGATATAATCAATCTGACGAAGCTGCACCCAAGCCCTCATACTGTCATTGTCAGCTTAACTCATCCCTCTCTCTCTGCCATAAATAATAATAATAATAATAATGGTTATTAAACCATGTATGTTTGAATAAGTTCTTCCCAGCATGTTTGAGGGAGCTTTAACTGAATACTGCACTCAAGTCGGGGACTTCTGTAGCTGTACTATGAGCAAAATTCAGCAAAGACTTTATATGCGGAATCTCTTTGGGCATTGATCCAGTAAGAACCTGCTTGCACGGTGAAATTCATGTGAGCAGATATACCAAGATTGATTTAGGAATTCATTGACATTCTCTTCAAGAGTAGATTTTGCATTGACAATCAACCAAAGATCATGAGCAAGCGAGTTTGCGCGCGCACGAGAGAGAGAGAGAGAGAGAGAGAGAGAGAGAGAGAGAGAGAGAGAGAGAGAGAGAGAGAGACCTCATAACCAGTTTCAGTAATAAGGACTTCATCCTCGATCCTTATTCCAATCCCCCGAAACCTGCAGACCAATCAACAACTTGAGTGAACAGAAGGGACAATCATCTGTACAAACAAAGGGAAAAGCACTCGTCCTTATTCAAATACTAGTTCTAATACAGGCTGTACCTGTCTTTTGCATCATAGGATATGGGTATATAAACTCCAGGCTCAATTGTTATCACCTGCCCAAAGCAAGCTCATCAGTGCAAAACTTCTGAAGAAACAACTCCCCTTAACTGTAATCATATAGCACGGTCAAAAACTCTGCACCATAAAATATACGCCTATGAAAACAAAATGATGGTAAAAGGAAACATGAAAATGATGTCTTAAAAAAATAACATTCATCTAATAAGAAATTAGAATCCAAGATATGCCGTACCGGCCCCAACCAAGAGTACGGGGCATACTGTACCATACCAGTTCAGTACCGGTGCCCGGTACGGATGGCATACTGACATTTAGTACGCAAAAAATATTCCGTACCGTACCATACCGACACTTTACTAATGTGGCACCGGTACAGGGTTCAGTACCAAGACGGCAAATCTTGCTAGAATATGTTGTTTAAGCAGGTATGATCATATACAGTCCGTGCATATCAAGCAGTTCGGTGTAATTACAGCAGCAGGCAGTCTTTGGATTGTTTCAAGCTTCCAATCTTGCTGTTCACCAGCCTTGCAGAAGCAAAGTGTGGGTGTTTGAAGTGCAACCACATATTAAGGGTCAATTGGTGTAGCTTGCAGTGTTGACCATGGGATCCAAAGAGGCACATTAGAAGATGGGGATTTATGAATAGAATAAATACCAAAACTCAAAGTCTATCAAGTTTACAAGAACTCTATAAACATCATGGACTGCATTTTAAAAAAAAAAATTGTGCCAAACAATCAAGATTGCTAAACATCATCCTGTAATTTTAGACATACAAGCATGAGATAGGCAAGGAAAGTGAAGAAAGGAAAAGGAGCGAAGTTTGTTGGTTGGGGCGGGCAGATTTTGGTTCATTCTCTCTAACATAAAGCAATAGCAAATGGGTCAGAGATTCATGCAAAACCAATCTTATGCACCTTATTAGAATGGGATCTTCCAAAGTCCCAAATGCAAGGATTGACAACACATTTTTTTCTTGAAAAAACACCATAGCTTCCATGATAAACTCGGAAAAGATCGTGTGAATTGGATTTTTATGAAAGGTATCATATCATAATGACTTACAACACCTGGCTGCAACGGACGGTCATTGCTGATCATGGCTGAGTCATGAACATCCATTCCTAGATAATGCCCTGCCTCATGATACAGAAGACAATGTTAATTATATCAGCCTGCTGCAGAGGGAAAAAAGGAACAAATGCTGAAGAGCAATGAGATACTTGCGACATATATAGCACATGCAGCATTCTTCCAGGGGAAAACTATTAGGGCATGTGAAGAGAATTGGTATATGACCTATTGAAGTTGGATTCAGCTCATGATAAGAGTAACTGGTCTCATCTTTCAGGATTCCGATCTCTTTGAGTCCTCTCCTTAGCATTTGAACCTGCACTAGCATGTAGCTATGAAAAATTAATACGACAATGTCGCCAACAAGATAGAATAATGCTGCTACAAGAGATACAGAGCAGACAATTTCAGGCAAGGGACAGGCAATGTATACCGTGAAGACTAGTGTCATACACCTAATACTTCAAAATACATCACACAGTGCTATTTCAAGCACCAACTTGACATAGAGCATCTCACCACTGCCTATTTTTAATAAGACATTATTTCTGTGGCTCATATAGCAGATCCGATCATCAATTAGAAAAATGCTTAAAATAAATTATTAATTAAATCAAACTAGCATTGCTAAGGGGGACAAAGAGACAGAAGAACCAGCCAGTATTACATGAAAAAAAACCTGAAGTACAATGTTGATGTTCGAAAAGGAAAGTTAACTTGGAAAGCTTTATGTAAGGAATTTCTGGCAATTGCCATTAAGATAAAGTATCTGATTTAAATCTTTTTGTGTTTATCATTTACAAAGCATTAGTTGGTGCTACTTTGTTTACATTAATACTAAAGGATAATTTCATATAATCTGAGAGATTATATTTTGATGATAAAGAGCCAACACATTTTACAGTATTCTGACGAGAAAATTTCTAACAATAATGTGAATTATAATTACAATGAAGTTACAGTCAGAATAAATATATCAAACTAATTTTGGGAGATCTGTGAAAGGGTAAGAAATGCTTATGACAGTGCAATCCTCAGAATATTTGTGTTAATAATAACATGAATTTGAGAAGACAGAAACTATAATGACTAAACACATCAACTGTCATTCCTGAATAAATAGCAATGCATATTTTCAACATCTGTGTAGAGAACTAAGATGCAAATCTAAATTTTGTGAACAATAAGGGATCACTGACCATACCGAATAATTATGTATCTGCTGAATGCTCACACCAGGTTTACAGAGCTTCACACATTCCTTATTTGTCTCTAAAATGAGACTATATAATATTTCCTGAAAATAAATGCCAACACAAGAACTAGGTATCAGAATACATGCTAACCATTTATAAATCGAAATTTAATGAATAAATCAGGTTACAGCACAAAACCTAAAACATGGATAGCCCAACTAGATCCA
This sequence comes from Phoenix dactylifera, assembly GCF_009389715.1. Classification (NCBI taxonomy): domain Eukaryota; kingdom Viridiplantae; phylum Streptophyta; class Magnoliopsida; order Arecales; family Arecaceae; genus Phoenix; species Phoenix dactylifera. Next base: position 1,411,168 of record NC_052392.1, read on the forward strand.
CTGGTATATGGCCAAATTTGTATACAATTACAGTTGCCAAGCAAAGAAAAGAACTTTTAAAGTTAATTGCAAATAAATGAATCATCTGCACTCAATGAAGTTGCGGAAACTCGGCATTGCAGCAGACATGTCAAGGTATGCAATTAGACCATCTAACATGTAACATTATTATCGCACTTTCTCCCATATGATATCAAAAGTGGGAAGGGTCAAGATAGATCCATCACTATCTCCAATGCAAACAATTCCACAGAAGAACATATACTGAATTATTATTTTAGGTAATACCAAAACTTGGTGTTGTTCCAAATCAATCTTGTACAAGTGATTCTGATTGTTCAGTAGGCTGGGTGACAAAATGAAGTTAAATTAAATATTATGAAGCATGGGTTGATTATTTACCGTTTAGCTGGAGCAAAAGTAACTGGCTGATGGTGACTATTTAAATTCTCTCTTGGGCAACAAAGTTTGTGGTGTTTGGAAATTTGCAAGTCATTTAAATAATTCAGAGTAGTGCTTTATCTGGACAAGTATTTACTTGACATACATTGTGGCAGAATAGCTAACCAAATCAATGGCCTTTAGAGTTCCTTTATGCAAAGAAACCTGGCTAGCAAGCAAGCACCCAAACAACATTAATAAAGGAAGAAGATAGCCTTCTAAGGTAACCAAAATTAGCCCAGGAGCCCATAGTTTGACGGTATCAAACTCTAGCATCAAGTAAGAACAAAGGGCAAACAGTACCTCATTATCTGGAGGCACCATCAATCAGAATAAATTAAATAAAGCCAAAAAATCCACATGTTAAGGGCTATGCAGACTAATAAAATAAGAATGTTAAATATTGCTGGAAGCTCTTTTTTCCATAGCATATAACTGAACATCCATGACTTGTATTATTGGGCACTTCAATGGATAGCCAGCTTTCTGTGGTAGTTTGAATATCCACATGATGCACATTTATGTATTCTTTGCTGTTGAAACTTTTAGAATTGTAACTATATTTTTTTCACTTGACGTAAAAAAAACAGGATGGAATTTTGTTTATTTAGAAAATCAAACCATGCTGCACCAAAAAATGCAAAAAAAAAAAAAGGAACCAAACCAAGATCCTTATTGACAAGCAAACAGTTATATACAAAGGTTCTAACTCACAAGAGGGAATATTTAAATTCCATTTAGGAAAACATATAGACTGATTTGAGCTCTCAAAAGAACTAATTTTTTATCAGGCCCAAAGATAGTTCAGCACAAACTGCTGTAAGTTGTTCTCCTGCAGACAAGCTTCAAGATGCTACATATAGTTTACTATGTAATAGAGCATGAGCTGAGCAAAGGGACTTTTTTTTCCTTTTTGGTTATTATGAGAATTAAAATTTTAATCATGACTGTTATATATGTAAGTTTTGACCTCGGAGGACTTTGATGCTATAGTTTGCAAAATGCTACACTGTCACCAGGCATTATTTCTTATTTAGTGTTTTGTCATAGGGAAGTAGGAGCCACTTTGCTGCAACTTTATATGCATAAAAAGATATTCACATCATTGCTAAAAGAGCTGCAGGGTAATGTAATCTGGACACCAAGATGTGAAAGACTACTTTTTTTCCTGATTTTATTAGCTGTACTCATGCACAATCAGTGTGAGTCGCCGTTGTATAAAAAAAATAAAAAGAGTACTTTGCCCATATATGTGCTTCTCTATAGGTCATCACCTGATAAGTACACCCTCACAAGTATGGCCCGTCAGGCCTCGATGAGTTGCGAAGTGCCATATCAATAGAGTTAGATTGCACGTTTTAGAATCCAACAAGCAATTTCCTAGTTTCCTTTGCCTCTTCGATCCACTTTTGTTAATTAAAGAAATGACTTCTTGCCTCCAAAATGTAGGAACATCTAGCATTCATAAAATGCTCATGTACTTACACTGAGAGCTTTTGAATAAACTAAAATGAGGAAAAACAAATGTATCACATACCTGAGCAGAGGAAAAGCTACCGCATGGTGGCCAGGTGCGGGTTAAATCACTGAGATAACCATGGAACTCACACCCAACATCCATCAGTACAAGTTCCCCGGCTCTGACCTGTCAAACTTCAAACATCAACACAACTAAGATGACAAATGCTTGACATCTGGAAGTAAATTTGATAATACGAGAATTGGACTTACTTTCTGATCATTTCTTGAATAGTGTATAACACTTCCATTTGCCCCACCACCAACTACTGGATTGAACCTAAACAAGACATATGAACTCAAGTTAAGCATGACCAAGGAACTCGCTTAACATTACATTCAATAGCATGTGAAACCAATACACCAGGATGTTCCCAGCAGGTGATCGTTTCTGCATAAAGCCCTCACCAGGTATCAGGATTTCGCATGACTAGTGAGGCATGTGCAACTAAGATTGAGTGTTCGGAGAAAGCCAATTCTCCAATCACACATGTGTGTACGTCCATCACAAACTAGTACAAGGCCCTTATGGGATTACTCTTGAAGCAAAGAAGTTGGAAGCAAGGAAAATCAATAGCCATATTTAGAATTATCTTTAGAACAAATAAACTAACAAGAAAACATGCTTCCTTATTTTCAACTTCCATGATGTCACATATTTACAACTTGCCAGATAAGGAGATATTTTAACCATGGATGTTATGGTGGGTGTTTTCTCAGGCACCTTAATATATCTAAATTCAATTTGTAAGCTGCAAACCCCATACAGTGATCACCTGCTATTACTGAAGATTACACCCATGACATACTTCAACCAAGATGATGACTGTAAGCCAAAGTGCAAGATCAAACAGACCAACATATGTCCACTCCTTTTTTGCAGGCCAGGGTAAGGTTCATTTAACAACAGGAAGAAAATAATGAAACAGAGGTCATAAGAAAATAGGATTAAGGTACATGGTAGCTTCTCTAACAATGACCATCTAAAGTAATCAAAACTGCTTTTCTAAAGAAGATCCTGACATATTCCCTTCTCATAATATACATAATATCAATTTCCTCACCATTTTGCACTGTCAAATGTTCCCTTCTAAAGCCACCCTAATATAACTTCTTTCAACATGGCAAGATTCATCCTTAAAAACTTATATTCTATTAAAATTGTTTTACAAAGGGATTTGGTAACATAAATAATCTAACAAAATTGTTGACCTTCATAAGGCAAAACTTGCACGGAACATGACTCCACATAAGGTAATGGAAAAAATACATAAAGTATACATTGAAAATATGATCAAATTCTTAAAAAAGATAAAGTTCGGCCATAAGAGAGAAGCATGGCTGCTGCCAACCAAAAATGGGTGATTAATTCTAGAAACTATACAAGTGAATGACAGAAAATTGTTACCATTGGAATAATTCCCAGTTGTTACCATGGAATGACTCCACCTCATATGTATAAAAGAAACTTCAGTCGTTAATGTATAAAAATGCTTACGCCATTCTTTGAGCCCCTCTCATTTTGCAATCATATTCAACCTTAGCTGATAGCTTGCTTTCTTCTGGAAATGTCCTCGAAAGCAACATTGTTTGCAACAGGGACTGGTCCAAAAGGAATAGAATTTCAGTGATAAACAGCCAGTCATCTAAACAAACATCTTACCATCGTCCAAGTCATGTGTATATAAAAAATAAGTCAAGTCTCCACAAACCACAATTTAACTGATTAACTTAAAATAAGAATTCAATTAAATACTAATATTTCGATATCTTTTTATTTGAAAGAGCAACTTCACCATTTCTCATTCAAAAAAAAAAAAGTCTTCCAAGTTCAAACACAGAATTGTTTGAAAAGACTAGAGAGTTTGTCAAAGATAAAAAAGTACAACTAATATGGTTCAAAATTTTGATATCGAATGATAAAAACAACATATCAAAAAACAAAGGTGTATCGTGACTCTACGAATCATAATGATATAAGCTGAAAGTCTCGAGGCATACAGTGAAGGCTCTATGGAGTTTTATTTTTATGATTGAGTGAGTAAAGAAGCAAGAAAAACTTGGTGGAAGACAAAGAAAGGTAAGAAATATGCGAGACATGTTCTTTCAATCCTTGATTAGCAAATATTTAATCTAGCCCTTACTGGAGGATTCACTGCAAATACTAGCTTGGCTCATTATTGCCGCGATAACGGCCTACTTCTTCACATCCATCGTGCAATGCATGCAGTTATTGATAGACAGAACAAATCTTGAAACAAAAAGTAAAGTGGCCTTTACTTACGACCACATATTAATGCCCTTGTGAAAGTTAGAATGAAAAATATATCTTCCCATGACAAGTTTTGGCATTCGAGTCCCCACAAAACAGGACCATGCAAAAATAGTTAGCAACCCATTCTTTCCCTCCGTACAGTTGTGAAATTATTTCAAGTTTGCCAGCCTTCAGGAATCCTGGTTGCTGAATACTCAAGATGAAATAACTTGCTAGAATGGCCCAGGAATTGCCACAAGCCTCAGATATTATAAGATAGAAAGGTATATAAAACATAGCAAGCCCTCCAAATTGCAAAAGGCCTTGAACCAGAACCACATCACCTTGGCATTTGGCATGGAGAGACATGTTGGTAATGATTATTAGGCATTAGAAAAAGAAGATCAGCTTCTCTAGTTAAAAAGTCAGGGAACGAGAGTTATAAAGAAGCAAAAAGATCATCAATCACTAATGACAGCATCAAAGATATAATAATAACACATGTATGCATGCACCCATGCACACAGGATTGGGATGCAAGTTATGCCAGGTTGATGTTTAACCCAGACCAGTATAACCCATTATGAATTTTTGGTCTGATTGGGTAAATACAAATTTAACTTAGATTTTGGGTTTGAGTTAGCCATTGTACTCCATTGTACTCAAATCAAGACAACCATATCAGATTTAGATTATTCGACCAGAATAGAAAGCAAACGTGACATTTTTAGTTACATGAGTTGAAACAAATGAGGTGAGATCCTTCCACCAAATAGTTATATTGTGTTTCCACCAAAAGACTACAAGAAGAGGATACAAATTCAAATACATAACCTCAAACCTCATTTGTGAAACCATGGTAATTCTTTTGCTTTTTCTTTTTTTTAAAAAAAAACATCTGGAAATCGTGGTTGCTCTTGTTGATCAAAGTTATTTCTCTACTTCACCTTATCAAACATGTTAGAGTTTTAGTAATTCATCTTATTAAACCATGGTAGTGTTGGTAAGTCAATTGTTTTCCAATATATGTCTAGATTTATATATTTGCATTGTACAAAAATTGCCCATGTAACATTTTTTGGATGATGAGATTTTTTTATAGCAGTAGTACCATGGTAGTGGTAGTTAGTCAATTGTCTTCCAATATATGTCTAGATTTATATATTTTCATTTTACAAAAAATTGCCATGTAACATCTTTTGGATGTTGAGATTTTTTGAGAGCAGTGGCACCTAGGAATGTCCTGAAGTGCCATATTACTAACAGTATATTTCTGTGAGCATGTGAAGCATAGAGGATTGATTTGTCTCTTTCTGTAACTAATATTGCATTAATATCCCTTTAAAAGACAATTCAGTTATCTCATCTTGGGTATTTAGCATTTTGTAAAGTCTGATAGTTAATTGCATTCCATTCGGTTGGACTTCAATTAACCAGCACCAGTATTCTTTTTGTGTTCAGCTGTACAGAATCAAAAGCTACTGCTGCACCAATAATCCAACAGAAATACACGTCAAAAAAATATACATATGCAGATAGTGCAAGAAACTTTTTCCCTACTTAAAGTATTAGACATTATGAGCAGAATACAACATGCTACAAGATGTAGAGATAGCAAAACTAGATTTTCTTGCTGCTAGATAATTGTAAATGGAAAGCTAATTGATGCAAGAAATGAGTGGTTATGAAACCAAAACAACAACGTTAATATATTTTTCTTTTGTGTAAATTTTCAACTATTTACATAATTAAAGTAAATAACTTTGCTTGAGCAAAATTAATGATTGAACAAAGTAGTTGAAGTTTCTAAGTGTCATGCCAACCAGACCTGGCATGCAATTGATGCAGATTCTCTCATCAACTTAAGTTCAGATGGAGATTTTATCCATCGCATTTCATGAGTGTAACGTGAAAGATCTTTCACTTTGTTGTTGAGACTTGCCCCGCGAAAGGCCTCCAGCTCCATATAAGATGGTAAGGCTGTCTTTATATTATGGAACAATCTTGATGCTCGTCCAATCATTTCTGGAAGGATCTACATCAGCAGAAAAATGGTCGAGTAATTTTATATGGTCGTTAATAAGCAAACAGATCCCAGAACTGTGATGTATTAGCAAACAAGTGGTTTAACAAGAAAGCAATTACTGATATATAAGAGTTAAATTATACTTTAAAACATCGCCCGGACCGACAAAGATAATTGAGATAGGTTATATTTGAAACTTGCCCAGCAAAATGGAAGTATCTAAGCCAGCGTACATTCAATCTCAAAAAGTGGAACTCTGCTAGCCAATATACAAGATAATAAGTATGGCATAAAAGTTTGACTTAATGGCAATTCCAAAGAGTGATACAAATTGGCATGTATTACATGTTAATTTGCAAACTTATAAACATATATACTAATGATGCCAAATTGAAGAACTGACCTTGTGCATCTTACTCAATGGAAATGCTTTTTCAGCCTTAAAAAAGTCCAAGGCTGCTTCAACTCCAGCAACCTGACCTTGCCAAACTACATCCTGTAAGATAGTAAACATAGAGTTACATGTTGTATGTGAGAAACTGGTGACTCTATACAAAATAAATATGAACATTTAGTGAAATCCCTGAATGATAATAGATGATAAAACTATGACGCTCATCGTGGGTTATAATTTGAAAAAGATAGATAACTATAATATGTGTGTGTGAGAAAGAGATACAAATTTAAACAATGCATTTTGATTTACACAAAAAACATAAATATGTTTAATGAAATCTACCAAAAAATGGAATAATTCCACAGAAAGGGCAGTAGTTCACTTATCCAGCAACAACAAGATTATGCACTGCTGGGAAGCTGGAAAGTCCCAGATGAGATTATATTATTATTTATTACATAGTCCAGCTGAATGAATAATGCACGATATTATATAGCACCCCATGTTTTAGCTTAAAATGTCAGAGATATAACAAAATGCTAACAGGCAGATAATACTCAAGATATATGTGAATCTAACTGAGTATCTAAAACTTGGGTACTGTTATCATTTTACAGAATATAAAAGCCTCACATATTCAGGCACAAGCATGTAGTTGCTTTTGTTAAAGGAGAAGTACTAAAATAAAATTAAAAAATTCACAAGAAGGAATAAGAAAACCAGGGTTGGAAATGCCTATTGAGGTTACACCATAGTGCATACCTTAATACCATCTTTGCTGGCTGTTATCACCACATGCTGGGTTGTATCTATTTGTATCGGAGTGACACAAACAGAAGGGTAGCAATATAGTGATACGAGCTTCTCTGTTTAAATTTTTAAAAGGCTTCATTTCTATTCAAGACAGACTGTGGCTCTTTCTCATTTTTTATAAATTAAAGGTACCACATACAACCTGGATGCACCAGCAACAGAAATTATTGTTTTACATCAAACTAATGGTTACAAAATCAAGGAACCTTATAATATGTATAGCTTCCAGCATACCGCCAGAATATAAACTTCTGACATTATTGAAAATAGGTACAACACCCATGATGCCTTGCTGAATTGTCATTTACAAGACCTCCATATCATCCATCATAATTTTTAAGCTTAATTGTATTATGAAAATACAAATATAAAAAAAGGCTAATACCCGGTTATAGTTCCAACAATCCGGGGTCCTAAGAGGAACAAGCTGGGGATAGACCTAACTTCTGATATATTTTTTTTGCATAAAGTGGCTGCCCCAGGACTTAAACCCATGCCCACGCACTTGTCAACCCAAGCTTTTTACCATTGCACCAAGCAATGGCCCCTTACTAAAATATAAACATAGCTCTATAATATTAGTTTGAACAAGAAATACTTAAAATTATATACTGCATACATCAAATATCAACCACTATAGAAATCTAGGATCATGGATGATTCTAGAATTTTAAAAATTAGTTTATAATTATGTTTTTGTGTACCCCCAAAGTCTGAACCATTTATTTCATGCAACAGCTAAGTTTTTTGGCTATTCAAAATGATTCCACTACTACTAAAATACAAACATAGTTATGTAATATTAGTTTGAACAAGAAATAGTTAAAATTATATAACATCAAATATCATTTCATACTATGTGCCTTCAAAGACAGTTTTGTCATGACAGTTTCAATTCGAACCTTTTCCCATCAATTCTAAGGAGCAGCTTGGTATGGGGTAATCACACTAATATTAAGCATGTGGTGGGGACCAAGTGTCGGTCACTCACTTCCCACACCAAAGAATTCCTTCTAGCTTCTTGGCGTTGGCCTAAACAAGGTGTGCCGCCTTGACCGAATGTAGATAGCACCAGCCAAAGGGTATTCGGCATTGTTGCTCCTTCCAATTCCAAGTTATACTTGGCTAAGAATGGAGTATTGCACTCCTCTTCGGAACCTTAAGCTTTGGTAGCCAATGAAGACAACTCAAACGAGAATGCTGAGGCATCAAAGGCAGCTTTGATTCGATGGTGAAAAGGAAATACAAATGTTCTAAGGAGGGAAGACGGTCCCTTCCTTAGCCTAATCCAAGGGGGGTTGATATACCCTGCCTTGGCCCAAGTCCCTAAGGACTGAATTAGGCAATATGCCTACCCAAGCCTCTTGGCCAAATGCACTTTACAAGTGGCAAACTGATACAATGTCCAAAAGTCCCTCCCCCCATCCAACTCGGGTCTATTTGTAGATCATTACATTGGCATGCAGTGGCTCCTCCTTTTGGCTGACTAGTTGGACCCTTAGGCAACTCCTTTGGAACTCCCACTGCAGTGGCTGCTGTCTTGATCCGGTTGCCATTTGGTTGCTAACAGTTTGGCCGGTGGTTCAAAGGATTTCTGGTGGTTGGCCGGTTGTTGCTTGTCTTGGCGGCGGTTGCTTGCAGTTTCTTGCTGTTGATAGCTTTTGACTGCAACTTGTGGTTGCTGGCGGTTCCTTGCAGTTGGCCGAGCTCTGGCTACTGCAGAGGCCTTTGGCCGGTCGGTTTTGGCTGTTGGCGCTCCTCTGTGTTTGCCTCTGCAGATGGCTGGTCATGTGACTAGGGCCTGGCGTGCTGGCCAAGCCCCTGCTGCGCGTGGGCATGGGCAGACTAGGGGCCGCCCTTGATTTCCCATGCCTGCCCCTTTGGTTAGGCCCGACGGTTGCTGCTGTGGCTTGACCCATTGGCCGCTTGGGCGCTGACAGTCCGGCTGCTGGGCGCCTGGGTGTTGGTCGCCTAGGCGTTCGGTGGTTGCTTCTTGCTCGCACCCACACGCACACGGACCTGCTAGGGTTTTCGTTCTCGTGTCTCCTTTTTCTGAGTGCTTCTTGCGGGGTTTTTGTGGGGGCTGCATGTAGAGCAGCACAGCTGCGGGGGTGTGCACGGATGGAGGGGCCAACCGGATCTTCGATGAGATGCCTCAGCTGTTCCCCGATCAAGATCCTTTACAAGTTCGACGAAGGTTATCTTCTTCTCCTTCTTCCCGCTTGTTTTATCTTTAATTTCTCGATCATCTTGTGGCGGTTGTGATTGTGTTTCACAGGTGAAGCCTTTTATTTCCTCATCACCTACAATGAGTTTTTTTTTCATTTATAAATTTTATAATCCTTCTAGTAAGTTCCTGAAAATCTTGGATGGATCAAGAAGGGCATATGAGTTGATTTTTAAAAACATTTTCAGTTTAGAAAATTGTGTCATTTGTTAATGAATAAAGTTACATCGAACTGGCATGCTGGCCAAGCCCCTGCTGCGCGCGGTCTGGCGGACTGCGCGTGGGCATGGACAAACCAGGGGCCGCCCTTGATTCCCACGCCTGCCCCTTTGGTTAGGCCCGACGGTTGCTGCTGTGGCTTGACCCGTTGGCCGCTTGGGCGCTAACAGTCCGGCCACTGGGCGCCTGGGTGCTGGTCGCCTGGACGTTCGGTGGTTGCTTCTTGCTCGCGCCCGCACACACACGGACCTGGCTTGCCAACAGTCCGCGCGTGCAGGTCGTTGCCTTCCATTGCTCATGGTGCACGCGCGCTGGTCTTTGGTGCCAAGGGCCCGTGCATGCGGCTGGTTCATCATGGTTGCCCCTTGTGCGCGCGTGCGGCTGGTTCATCATGGTTGCCCCTTGTGCGCGCGTGCGCTGGTCTTTGGCGCACGCCGGCAGTTGCCTCCCATTGCTTATGGTGGTTGCCCCTTGCGCGCGCGTGCGCTTGCCTGGGCCGCGGATTCCATGGCCGCGCAAGCACCGGTCCTCCTGTCGGTTGCCTGTGGCTGCGCGCGCGCAGTGGCCTGGACCAAAGGCATCCAGACCATGCGCGCGGCTGGATATTTGGTTTGTCCCTCCTGGCCACCCGGTTTGGTCTGCGCTTGGCTCTCCTGACCAACCGCCCGTCCCGACTGCTGAGGCGCCCCAGCCGATGGTCTGTGGTCTTGGGCGTACCTCTGCTATGCCTTGTTGATGCTGCTATTAGCCCAGCCTTTGTCTGCCAAGGCTGGCCGACCCTCGGTTGTGCCCCCATAAATGAGAGATGGCCACTAGGCGGCCATGAGCTTAGCTCTTGCTTCGCCTTGGCCTTCATGATTTGGTTGATTTGGTGAGGAGATTTAGAAGGAATACTAAATATATATTTATCATAATATAGTTTACATGATTAATAAATATATTTTTATAGAATTTGGGGTGGTTTTGGTATTATATGGTCAATGATCTTGGATTCTCATGAAATACTAAATAGATTACTCGTAGATATTTGGGAATCTTTAATCACTGGAACATAGCATACCAAACACGATGATCTTAGATCATCACGGATCAAATTATCTTAGGATAAGGATCACCAATGACCTAAGATCAACTTAGCGATCCCATTTGGGTCACCATACACCACCTAAAAGAGTCATTCACATGTCAAGGGGTGCAAGAAAAAGCTTATTTCTTTCATTCAGGAATGGAAACTAGACTGGGATGCAAAGAACTCTTAATCGCCAACGGAATCCAACCAAATCCTGGTGCATTGAAAGGCCAGCCGATCTGGACTACTGAGTGAATAAAGTATTGCTTGCTTTGACATCTGCGAGCCCAAAAACCACAGCCAAAGTTGCTAGAAGTCGCCTAACAAATACATTGTACTCTGTCAAGTTTGAAATGGACCTGTCTTCACTTCTAGACCATTTTTCTCGCCTTCACTGCCTCTATTTCTACTCCAACTCAAACTAAAAAGCCCTAGATCCATTATCATTCACTACTTTTAATGCTCAGGCAAGGCATGGTAAGCTTTGACTTCAAAATCGAAGGAAGATTTGAAAATGCCAATCACATATTTGTACACTGGTGTTTAGAAGACATTGAATAGCATATGATAATTGTGAACATTTTCACATATTTCTGCATCTATCCATGCTGGATCATCCCAAACATCGGAATAGTTCAGAATGATATGAATATTGTGAAAGACATGTGCGCAACATGCGATACTTTGATCCTTGAGAAGTAAAAATCATATTCTATGCCAATGTCGCAATGCCAAACAGAATAATTGTGCTTATAGGACAGATGATGAACCAGGAGCATTCTCCCTAACTTGGAAGATTTGAAAGTTGCCATAGAATACGGAAGGAGTTTTTGCAGAAAAAACTAAATGGGCACAATTATGAAAAGATCAAAGCTTCAGATAATAGTTAGCATCTAGTTTGAACATCTTAGTGCAACATGCCATCCAAATTCAACCAAATTATGCTCAATAAAAGTTGAAATGCAGCGCCTGCATGAGGACCACAGTATGCCACAACAATATATGGCCTCATAGTTGCAATGGCTCTCAAATCATTAACTATCATCATAATGAAAGGTTTTAGCTGTTGAAAAGCATTTAATCTCCCAGAAGAATAATCATCCGAGATCAACTGAACTTCGATTGCACTCATCAA